>NW_027317414.1:0-15224 GCF_032062135.1 Pyxicephalus adspersus | reverse complement strand
AGCATGGGCAGCACAATGGCTCAGTGGTTAGCACTCTGGCTTTTGCAGCACTTGGTCCTAGGTTTGAATCTTGGTCAGGACACTATCTGCATAAAGTTTGAAGGTTATTCCTGTGTTTGCGTAGGTTTCCTCTGGGTACTCTTGTTGCCTTCCAGATTCCAATAAAAAACATGCAGTTAGGGTAATCGGCTTCCCCCCAAAACTGACCTTAGACTGTACTAATGTCTGAAGTAGGAACATTAGATTGTGAGCCCCCTTGAGGGACTGCTAGTGACATGACTATGGACTTGGACAGAGCTGCGTAATATATTGGCGCTATAGAAATAGTGTATAACAATAGGCAAAAGTTTATTTCCACCTTTTACTTTTCACTGATGATTGCATTGGCAATTTGCCTTACTCAGCATGAGCTTAATGGGACTTTAAATTCCTTCAATTCACAGCCACCAACCCAGCTGCACAATGCCAAGGGGAGTGACTACAGTGTTGTATGACAATAGGGGGAAATTCAGGTTGAATTTTGTCTTACATACAGAAAACACTTTTTGAAGCTTTAGCAATATTTCTACTTTCTGGTAGGAAGGAGCCTGCATGCGTACTTTACTAATAAGCTCAGAGCAGGGACTTCTTATGTCTACCTGTTAGCCAACCCTTCTGGAATACCATCTATCAGAACAATGGAAATACTGTAGAGCATTTTATTTATTTATTTATTCAGTACTATTCAAAATATTTTTTTAAATATCCAACAATCATTTTTTTGGTGAAGTGGACTTTGCATCAAAGTACAAGATTCCCCTAAGGTAAATCTGGGGAACTACAAAGCTCACTAAAATGACTTGTGTGATCCGGAATGATGACCATTCTCTGGGATCTTGGCAGCAGGAGGATGATGTCGCTCCTTGTACCACAAGCTGAAAAAGGGTGTTTTTTTACTTATAACCATCACAACCTACTGTCACATCATTGAGTATGCATCCCTTCAATGTAGTATATTCATCCATTAAAGTCAGTGGTATCATTAACTATAAAGCCATTCACACAGTACAGTTTATGATCTAGGGTGCCTGTGGGGGCAGTGTTATGATCTGGGGGCCCTGTTGGGGCAGTGATATGATCTGGGGTGCCTGTGGGGGCAGTGGTATGATCTGGGGTGCCTGTGGGGGCAGTGTTATGATCTGGGGTGCCTGTGGGGGCAGTGTTATGATCTGGGGTGCCTGTGGGTGCAGTGGTTTGATTTGGGGTGCCTGTGGGTGCAGTGTTATGATCTGGGGTCCTTTTGGGGGCAGTGTTATGATCTGGGGTGCCTGTGGGGGCAGTGTTACGATCTGGGGTGCCTGTGGTGGCAGTGTTCTGATCCGGGGTGCCAGTGGGTGCAGTGTTATGATCTGGGGTTGCTTCAGTTGCTTAGGCCAAAAACTGATGATGGGTTTTCCATCAGTGGGTTCCCTGATGGCATGAGCATATGTCAAGATGACAAAGTCATTGGTTCATTGGGTTCATATTGTGAGTATGTGGTTCAGGGAGCATGAGAAATCATTATCACAGATAGATTGGCCTCCAAAGAGTCCAGACCTCACCCCTAAAGACAATATTTGGGAGGTGCTGGAAAAGACTTTAGGCAGTCGTCTGACTCTCTTTTTATCAATACAACTCTGGATGGAAATAAATAACATTGCATAACCTTATAGAAATCATACAAAGATGAATGTGTGCCATAGTCAAAGCTAAAGACGTTCCAATGAAATATTAGCATGTGTGGCCAGGCATTGTATTTAACAACCTAACATTTGACTGCACAGAAATAATCTACAAGCATGTAGATTGTGGATTTTAAGGTTTATATAGTACATTACTGTTTAAGGTTAGCCATGTAACATCCTTAATGTCATGAAATGTATGCTAGTTGCAGGGTAGAGGAGATATGTCTCCAGTGACAGGTTTGAAAGTAAAACTTTTTCTGTATGCTGGAGACACCTTGTCATGTGATCACTCAGCGGAGTTCCTCTGTACCACTAATAAAAGGGTCATTGAACATGTTATTCCTCTATCTCCTTTCTCACAGAGGTGATAAAGTGTAGGCAGGGATTGCACCAACCATGTTAAGTAATTTTATTGTTGAGATACTGATCAAGATAATGATCTGCATTATAAAGATTTCAGTAACAGTTTGCCCTATGACATGAAGTTCTTTGTATCCACCCGGACTAATAAAGAATCTGTGCTATGGGAACATGAAATAAGTGCAGGATGAAATGGTAGTTTACTCAGAAGTAAAGTGTATAGCTACAATTAGAGAGGACAGTGCATTTTATGCCAGGTGTAAGGAGCCGTTATGTAGTGGGCCCCTGGGTAAGGCAATAGGAGGCCTGCTAACTAGTAATTATAGCAAAGGGCATTTGGTGGGGTGGTTAGGGGTGGGTTAAACAAACCTATTTAGAAAACCATATGGGCCCTGCAGAGCACAGCCTGGATCACTGGCTAATTTTAGAGCTCATTTATGTCTGAACTGCGCATGTGCAGCTCAGCAAACTTTGGCAGCTGGTGGCGATCAGGCAGGTAAGAACAGTTGCCTGTCCCTTTCTGCAGTAATCACAGCCTGATCATATCATTTTCATACTGGGGCTATGGTTCTACTTAAAAGTGATGCTTAGTAGAGTGTATGGCCCCCATGTGCCTGTATGACCTCCAGACAACGTCTTAGAATACTTCAGATGAAGCAGCAGATGGTGCCCTGGGGAATCTTCTCCTAGACCTGGATGAGGGCATTATCGAATTCCTAAACAGTTGGTGGCACTTGTCTGATGGCCTGATACATAATGTCCCATGGGGTCTCTGTTGGTTTCAGGTCTGAGGAACGTGGAAGTCATGCAATGGCATCAATGACCTAATCATCCGGGAATGGCCTACAATCTCTGGCCACAAGAGGTTGGGCATTGTCCGGCACAAGGCGTAATTTAGTTTGGTTAGAGGTCATCTTGTAGGGCTCAGGCAGTGTTCCTCATTTTCCTCCTAGCAAAAGACCCAGATACCAATCCCGCTGTTGTCTTGGTGCCCTTCTAAGGGCAGGGCGCCCAGCTTTCCTTCTATGGCCTCGTCCTTTTTAAAGAGTGGTTTGGTGTTGTCCCTCCTGTCCACCTGTTTTTGCTTTTTTTTGCAGCAAAGCAGGTGAAATTGAAAATGGCAGCATGGTTGCTCAGAGGTTAGCACTCTGGCCTTTGCAGCGCTAGGTCCCAGGTTTGAATCTCAGTCAGGATCTGCATGTTTGCAGGTTCTCCTTGTGTTTCTGTGGGTTCCCTCCAATCATTTTTTAATTGACTTGGTGTACAATTATATACTTTGTTGGCTAAGTGTTCTCTTTTTATCATTCAATTTTTTTCTTCTGATTTTTGAGCAATGTATTTTCTAATTTGTATTATTTTTTACGTTTGTGTACATGTACACAGATCTGCCTCCCCCTACACCAGCTGTCAAAGAACATTATACGTTCCTAGGACCTCCACCCCTCCAATCTCTAGATTGCAAATTCACAAGACCAGGGCTTCCACCTAATGTTTCTGATTTCCATTGTAATGCTTCTTCTACCTGAGCATGTAATTGTATTGTGGTTTGGTATTTTTTTTACTTTACATTATTTATGTATAGGCATGAACTGGTAATGCTTTGTTAGCTGCTACTACTTTCTGCATTGTACTTTGTACAGAAAATAATGGCAAAAATACAGAAGGAAAAATATTATTAGAGTTTCTGATGTTATAAATCAAACTTCAACTACACCTAAAAAAGCCTAAACTATTACAAAATAAAACAAAACAAAATTTAAAAAAAATTATTATATTAAAATTAAAAAAAAAATAAATATAAATATATATATATATTATTATCTCACAGTAACAAATTATCTTACACAGAGAAAGAAAATTCCACATTACTTTTCTTGGTACAAGGAAATAAAAGACAATCATGTTCTTCACATCGTATCTATAAAGCCCTAAGAACAACATAAAACAATCACCTGTTTTGTGCTGTAGATTCTCAGCATTTCCTCATTCCTGAATGGCGAAACTTAATTTTAATGAGCAACACTATTAGTAATGTGTTCAAGAACAATATGTTTAAATTATCCAAACAATGATGATTTTGTTTCTTTATACACTAAAGATAATGGACCTGCTGGAAACTTACATCTCATAAGGGAACCTGGAAATAACCAGTACCTGAGCAGTAAGGTTTGGTTTTGATAATTTCCATAACTTTTCCTTGTTTGCTTCCAAAGTGAAGCAACAAAAATGCTAGTAGGTAGGATTTAATTGCAGACAAAACTCCATATGTCTCTTCTGAAATAAAAGCTCATTTGTAGAAATATTCTTCTCACCAGAAATGTTCTTCTGATTGTACACTGAGCCATGCATGTGCAGCTTGGAATATAACATTGGCACCAGCTAATAATGGTGGCTGAATAGCTGAGCTTAGAAGAAAGAAGCACCGTGGTTAGCACTCTGGCCTTTGCAGCACTAGGTCCCAGGTTCATGTCTCGGCCAGAACACTATCTGCATGGAGTTTGCAGGTTCTCCCTGTGTTTGTGTTGGGTTTCCTCCCACAATCCAAAAACATGCAGTTAGGTTAATTGGCTTCCCCAAAAAAATTGACCTTAGACTGTCTTAAAGATATATGACTATGGTAAGAACATTAGACTTTGAGCCCCTTTGAGGAACGGCTAGTGACATGAATACAGACTTGTAGAACACTGTGTAATATGTTGGCGCTATATAAATACTGTGTAATAATAATAACCTGGAAGATGGTCAGGAGAAAAGGGAGATCAATAATGCAGTATTGATGGAGGTGGGTAATTTTGTTATAAGATAAGTGTGTATACAAATGTGGTTCCTTGTGATGATAATTTACACAGGATATATATATATATATATATATATATATATATATATATACACAAATATGGGGCTGTTACAGTTCATTGTTTTCCATTACTAACTGAATATGAGATTTACAAAGCTCAGTGCAACAAGAAGCACACAGACAGCATAAAAATGTGATCGGGGCTATTGGAGCCCACCATTGGCTTTTGCTGCTATTGTGGGACAATGTTGGGATAGGAAATGAGTGTGGGAATTTAAACACCAGAAAAAAATCTAATCAATCCCCAGTGTGTCCAGAACTAAAAAAAGAAAAGGATGAAGACTTTAAAATATAGTGTATTTCATGATCTATACTAAATATTAAAAATTTATATTAAAGTATAGGAGAAATGCAAAAAGGTTCATTTACAAATCCCTAATATAATAACAAAAGGAGGTCAAAGCGTTTCAACATGTGAAGGTCAAATCATCAATTATTTTGATGTAAGCACTGTAATAACCTAGGAAAACGCACACAATGGCCACCATAGGTCCAGTCTCAATTTTTAAGTATGGTACACCAACAAACTAATTTCCAGGTCCGAGAGACATGCACAATCACCAACAATAACAAGGTAATGATTAACAAGAGGCGATACTTTTTGCTTTGTTGCACACCAGATGCCAAGATAAGTGATGATGATGAGTGTGTGAATGAAAACCTAAAAAAGAATACTAACATTTTATTTACCCTACCAGAGATCATCAAATATATTAAGATCCCTGTGCCCAGTCTGTTTGCAGCACTTTGGCACTTTTGTGTCCCTCATGTTCCCTGCAGACATTGGTCTGTGTTTCTTACCCCTTTTAAATAAATGTGCTAAAATGAACACACAAAGGGCTCTGTTTATAAAACAGAACTGTTTAGAAAACATTCCCTATCAGATTCCCTGTTTTATAAATAGAGCCCTATGAATATATTCATGTTGAATTTTTTGGCATTTTCTTTAATTACTGTTTTGAATATTAGCAGTGACGGACATACTTCATGCCATAGGTTTTTACTCTAGTAAAAGCATTTTCCTTGGTTTATATTCAAGTATATACTGTAAATAAATACATAGCTGCATTCTCGTGTGTTTTTATATCCGCCCAGAGTTCATATTTATTAATAGAACTTCGAAGTAACTCAGTAACACCTTGTGACAGTTATGTGTATTGCATTAACTTGCGTTATGCAGTCATCTTTCTCATTTCATCACGGGGTACTTCTAAAAATAGTAAAGCAGGAGTGTCAGAAAGAGACAACAAAGAGAACTGTAAATCCCTGAACATTGAAGAATAATAACTAGAGGGTCACTAAAATACAAAGTTATTAGGTAACAATAAAACACATCTGGAGAGAAGTTAGAAAACACTCTTACATTAAACTTGGCTTTTGACCGATGGACCAAGGTTGAGTGAAGTCGCAATCCTTGGTGGTCATGTGACACTTTGTGAGTTGGAACATTAGCAGATAGACTACATTCTCAGCATGCCTGAAATGCAGTGGAAATTGCATGTCTACATTAGGAGGAATTATAGTAGGTGGTGAAAAATTGTAGGACCTGTCCCAAACCAAAAAGCATGGGCAGCACAATGGCTCAGTGGTTAGCACTCTGGCTTTTGCAGCACTTGGTCCTAGGTTTGAATCTTGGTCAGGACACTATCTGCATAAAGTTTGAAGGTTATTCCTGTGTTTGCGTAGGTTTCCTCTGGGTACTCTTGTTGCCTTCCAGATTCCAATAAAAAACATGCAGTTAGGGTAATCGGCTTCCCCCCAAAACTGACCTTAGACTGTACTAATGTCTGAAGTAGGAACATTAGATTGTGAGCCCCCTTGAGGGACTGCTAGTGACATGACTATGGACTTGGACAGAGCTGTATAATATATTGGCGCTATAGAAATAGTGTATAATAATAGGCAAAAGTTTATTTCCACCTTTTACTTTTCACTGATGATTGCATTGGCAATTTGCCTTACTCAGCATGAGCTTAATGGGACTTTAAATTCCTTCAATTCACAGCCACCAACCCAGCTGCACAATGCCAAGGGGAGTGACTACAGTGTTGTATGACAATAGGGGGAAATTCAGGTTGAATTTTGTCTTACATACAGAAAACACTTTTTGAAGCTTTAGCAATATTTCTACTTTCTGGTAGGAAGGAGCCTGCATGCGTACTTTACTAATAAGCTCAGAGCAGGGACTTCTTATGTCTACCTGTTAGCCAACCCTTCTGGAATACCATCTATCAGAACAATGGAAATACTGTAGAGCATTTTATTTATTTATTTATTCAGTACTATTCAAAATATTTTTTTAAATATCCAACAATCATTTTTTTGGTGAAGTGGACTTTGCATCAAAGTACAAGATTCCCCTAAGGTAAATCTGGGGAACTACAAAGCTCACTAAAATGACTTGTGTGATCCGGAATGATGACCATTCTCTGGGATCTTGGCAGCAGGAGGATGATGTCGCTCCTTGTACCACAAGCTGAAAAAGGGTGTTTTTTTACTTATAACCATCACAACCTACTGTCACATCATTGAGTATGCATCCCTTCAATGTAGTATATTCATCCATTAAAGTCAGTGGTATCATTAACTATAAAGCCATTCACACAGTACAGTTTATGATCTAGGGTGCCTGTGGGGGCAGTGTTATGATCTGGGGGCCCTGTTGGGGCAGTGATATGATCTGGGGTGCCTGTGGGGGCAGTGGTATGATCTGGGGTGCCTGTGGGGGCAGTGTTATGATCTGGGGTGCCTGTGGGGGCAGTGTTATGATCTGGGGTGCCTGTGGGTGCAGTGGTTTGATTTGGGGTGCCTGTGGGTGCAGTGTTATGATCTGGGGTCCTTTTGGGGGCAGTGTTATGATCTGGGGTGCCTGTGGGGGCAGTGTTACGATCTGGGGTGCCTGTGGTGGCAGTGTTCTGATCCGGGGTGCCAGTGGGTGCAGTGTTATGATCTGGGGTTGCTTCAGTTGCTTAGGCCAAAAACTGATGATGGGTTTTCCATCAGTGGGTTCCCTGATGGCATGAGCATATGTCAAGATGACAAAGTCATTGGTTCATTGGGTTCATATTGTGAGTATGTGGTTCAGGGAGCATGAGAAATCATTATCACAGATAGATTGGCCTCCAAAGAGTCCAGACCTCACCCCTAAAGACAATATTTGGGAGGTGCTGGAAAAGACTTTAGGCAGTCGTCTGACTCTCTTTTTATCAATACAACTCTGGACGGAAATAAATAACATTGCATAACCTTATAGAAATCATACAAAGATGAATGTGTGCCATAGTCAAAGCTAAAGACGTTCCAATGAAATATTAGCATGTGTGGCCAGGCATTGTATTTAACAACCTAACATTTGACTGCACAGAAATAATCTACAAGCATGTAGATTGTGGATTTTAAGGTTTATATAGTACATTACTGTTTAAGGTTAGCCATGTAACATCCTTAATGTCATGAAATGTATGCTAGTTGCAGGGTAGAGGAGATATGTCTCCAGTGACAGGTTTGAAAGTAAAACTTTTTCTGTATGCTGGAGACACCTTGTCATGTGATCACTCAGCGGAGTTCCTCTGTACCACTAATAAAAGGGTCAATGAACATGTTATTCCTCTATCTCCTTTCTCACAGAGGTGATAAAGTGTAGGCAGGGATTGCACCAACCATGTTAAGTAATTTTATTGTTGAGATACTGATCAAGATAATGATCTGCATTATAAAGATTTCAGTAACAGTTTGCCCTATGACATGAAGTTCTTTGTATCCACCCGGACTAATAAAGAATCTGTGCTATGGGAACATGAAATAAGTGCAGGATGAAATGGTAGTTTACTCAGAAGTAAAGTGTATAGCTACAATTAGAGAGGACAGTGCATTTTATGCCAGGTGTAAGGAGCCGTTATGTAGTGGGCC
Organism: Pyxicephalus adspersus; assembly: GCF_032062135.1. Classification (NCBI taxonomy): domain Eukaryota; kingdom Metazoa; phylum Chordata; class Amphibia; order Anura; family Pyxicephalidae; genus Pyxicephalus; species Pyxicephalus adspersus. Next base: position 6,395 of record NW_027317414.1, on the reverse strand, counting down.
CCTGGGTAAGGCAATAGGAGGCCTGCTAACTAGTAATTATAGCAAAGGGCATTTGGTGGGGTGGTTAGGGGTGGGTTAAACAAACCTATTTAGAAAACCATATGGGCCCTGCAGAGCACAGCCTGGATCACTGGCTAATTTTAGAGCTCATTTATGTCTGAACTGCGCATGTGCAGCTCAGCAAACTTTGGCAGCTGGTGGCGATCAGGCAGGTAAGAACAGTTGCCTGTCCCTTTCTGCAGTAATCACAGCCTGATCATATCGTTTTCATACTGGGGCTATGGTTCTACTTAAAAGTGATGCTTAGTAGAGTGTATGGCCCCCATGTGCCTGTATGACCTCCAGACAACGTCTTAGAATACTTCAGATGAAGCAGCAGATGGTGCCCTGGGGAATCTTCTCCTAGACCTGGATGAGGGCATTATCGAATTCCTAAACAGTTGGTGGCACTTGTCTGATGGCCTGATACATAATGTCCCATGGGGTCTCTGTTGGTTTCAGGTCTGAGGAACGTGGAAGTCATGCAATGGCATCAATGACCTAATCATCCGGGAATGGCCTACAATCTCTGGCCACAAGAGGTTGGGCATTGTCCGGCACAAGGCGTAATTTAGTTTGGTTAGAGGTCATCTTGTAGGGCTCAGGCAGTGTTCCTCATTTTCCTCCTAGCAAAAGACCCAGATACCAATCCCGCTGTTGTCTTGGTGCCCTTCTAAGGGCAGGGCGCCCAGCTTTCCTTCTATGGCCTCGTCCTTTTTAAAGAGTGGTTTGGTGTTGTCCCTCCTGTCCACCTGTTTTTGCTTTTTTTTGCAGCAAAGCAGGTGAAATTGAAAATGGCAGCATGGTTGCTCAGAGGTTAGCACTCTGGCCTTTGCAGCGCTAGGTCCCAGGTTTGAATCTCAGTCAGGATCTGCATGTTTGCAGGTTCTCCTTGTGTTTCTGTGGGTTCCCTCCAATCATTTTTTAATTGACTTGGTGTACAATTATATACTTTGTTGGCTAAGTGTTCTCTTTTTATCATTCAATTTTTTTCTTCTGATTTTTGAGCAATGTATTTTCTAATTTGTATTATTTTTTACGTTTGTGTACATGTACACAGATCTGCCTCCCCCTACACCAGCTGTCAAAGAACATTATACGTTCCTAGGACCTCCACCCCTCCAATCTCTAGATTGCAAATTCACAAGACCAGGGCTTCCACCTAATGTTTCTGATTTCCATTGTAATGCTTCTTCTACCTGAGCATGTAATTGTATTGTGGTTTGGTATTTTTTTTACTTTACATTATTTATGTATAGGCATGAACTGGTAATGCTTTGTTAGCTGCTACTACTTTCTGCATTGTACTTTGTACAGAAAATAATGGCAAAAATACAGAAGGAAAAATATTATTAGAGTTTCTGATGTTATAAATCAAACTTCAACTACACCTAAAAAAGCCTAAACTATTACAAAATAAAACAAAACAAAATTTAAAAAAAATTATTATATTAAAATTAAAAAAAAAATAAATATAAATATATATATATATTATTATCTCACAGTAACAAATTATCTTACACAGAGAAAGAAAATTCCACATTACTTTTCTTGGTACAAGGAAATAAAAGACAATCATGTTCTTCACATCGTATCTATAAAGCCCTAAGAACAACATAAAACAATCACCTGTTTTGTGCTGTAGATTCTCAGCATTTCCTCATTCCTGAATGGCGAAACTTAATTTTAATGAGCAACACTATTAGTAATGTGTTCAAGAACAATATGTTTAAATTATCCAAACAATGATGATTTTGTTTCTTTATACACTAAAGATAATGGACCTGCTGGAAACTTACATCTCATAAGGGAACCTGGAAATAACCAGTACCTGAGCAGTAAGGTTTGGTTTTGATAATTTCCATAACTTTTCCTTGTTTGCTTCTAAAGTGAAGCAACAAAAATGCTAGTAGGTAGGATTTAATTGCAGACAAAACTCCATATGTCTCTTCTGAAATAAAAGCTCATTTGTAGAAATATTCTTCTCACCAGAAATGTTCTTCTGATTGTACACTGAGCCATGCATGTGCAGCTTGGAATATAACATTGGCACCAGCTAATAATGGTGGCTGAATAGCTGAGCTTAGAAGAAAGAAGCACCGTGGTTAGCACTCTGGCCTTTGCAGCACTAGGTCCCAGGTTCATGTCTCGGCCAGAACACTATCTGCATGGAGTTTGCAGGTTCTCCCTGTGTTTGTGTTGGGTTTCCTCCCACAATCCAAAAACATGCAGTTAGGTTAATTGGCTTCCCCAAAAAAATTGACCTTAGACTGTCTTAAAGATATATGACTATGGTAAGAACATTAGACTTTGAGCCCCTTTGAGGAACGGCTAGTGACATGAATACAGACTTGTAGAACACTGTGTAATATGTTGGCGCTATATAAATACTGTGTAATAATAATAACCTGGAAGATGGTCAGGAGAAAAGGGAGATCAATAATGCAGTATTGATGGAGGTGGGTAATTTTGTTATAAGATAAGTGTGTATACAAATGTGGTTCCTTGTGATGATAATTTACACAGGATATATATATATATATATATATATATATATATATATATACACAAATATGGGGCTGTTACAGTTCATTGTTTTCCATTACTAACTGAATATGAGATTTACAAAGCTCAGTGCAACAAGAAGCACACAGACAGCATAAAAATGTGATCGGGACTATTGGAGCCCACCATTGGCTTTTGCTGCTATTGTGGGACAATGTTGGGATAGGAAATGAGTGTGGGAATTTAAACACCAGAAAAAAATCTAATCAATCCCCAGTGTGTCCAGAACTAAAAAAAGAAAAGGATGAAGACTTTAAAATATAGTGTATTTCATGATCTATACTAAATATTAAAAATTTATATTAAAGTATAGGAGAAATGCAAAAAGGTTCATTTACAAATCCCTAATATAATAACAAAAGGAGGTCAAAGCGTTTCAACATGTGAAGGTCAAATCATCAATTATTTTGATGTAAGCACTGTAATAACCTAGGAAAACGCACACAATGGCCACCATAGGTCCAGTCTCAATTTTTAAGTATGGTACACCAACAAACTAATTTCCAGGTCCGAGAGACATGCACAATCACCAACAATAACAAGGTAATGATTAACAAGAGGCGATACTTTTTGCTTTGTTGCACACCAGATGCCAAGATAAGTGATGATGATGAGTGTGTGAATGAAAACCTGAAAAAGAATACTAACATTTTATTTACCCTACCAGAGATCATCAAATATATTAAGATCCCTGTGCCCAGTCTGTTTGCAGCACTTTGGCACTTTTGTGTCCCTCATGTTCCCTGCAGACATTGGTCTGTGTTTCTTAGCTCAACCAGTGAAGGAAAAAAAATATATTGGCTTTCAGTAGTTAACAGGTTTGGGGTATTTTTTCACACTCTTTATTTTAATGTTTCCTATTCCTTTTCTATTTGTATATTGAATCATGGAACAGGGAAACGTCAAATGTAGCACAAGCAGGAAGCTGTGGAGAGCCCAAATCTAGAAGTGCTGATTGTAGGTTCTAATAGCAGTTATCCATAGCAGAGTTGTAAATAACGTTTCTAGAATCATGTCTCAAGGCTCCAACAACTCATACAGAATATTACCAGTTTCCAGGGTTTATCATGTTGTAGTCTCTGACATCTTCCTGTAGCCCTACATAGACTTAAAGTTATATGTGGCCCTTTGGTAATGTTGGGCCACATGTAGGTTGACCACCAATAAATTAGAGGAAGCTGAAACTATAAACATTAAATGGGGTATTTATTTGGTTGTGCTTGGATACAAAAATTCTTCCTTCAGAAACTTGTAATACATAGATTAGGTAATATTGATTTATTTTCATTGCAAAGAAAACCCCAACAGGATTAAAACCGGTTTAAGCATGAGACATGAGTAGTGGAAGGCACATGTAGTACGTTGTAGTTCATAATTGCAAAACGCTAAGTAAATAACTTCTGGCATTGAGAACAATGTGACATTTATGTATTGGCAGCAGGAGGCCATTAACAAACAGTGCATTAGACAAACAGAAATACCCAGTGCATGAAAGGTAAGCAACCACAGTGTAATGCGGTACGGTTTATAATTCATTCATATATGCTATAAGTGTTTAGGATTTACTAAATAAAATACACTTATTTATTGGACATTTGATTTTAGTATGTTTGTATTTGTTTAATCACCAACAATTTCCTGAACTTCAGGGGGAAATTTTCCTGTGCCCCCCCCCACCCTTCTACAAAGCTATAGTAATAGATATTATTCTTAATATAGATTGACTCCTTTATACACTAAAACTTGCTAATGGACGATGTGCTGTATTCAGTTCTGCTGACAATAAAAGTCAGAGATTCTATAAAACAACCCAGACACAACAGGCAAAGGGGATGTTTGTTGCATATGAGATTTTGTTTTTTAAGAAATTAAATAAATAAATGTTTCCCCATTCTGTATATTTAATTTTTTTGGCAGAGTTTTCTTTTGCCATTGGGCAATGAGTTTGTGAATGAACAAATACAAAACTGATGTGCAATAACATATCAGTACAAGGCAATCTGGCAATAAAAAAGTATTTATTTAGGCTTTTTATACAATACTACTTTTTTCTTGAAATGTACCAGAAAAGCAAAACCTTACATTCAGCACATAACAAAATGGGGCCACTTGCTAGCGTTATAACTAACCTCCTATTTTCTTTTATTTGCTGGCTACCCAACTCCTTTATTGGTTTCTCATAATTTGCATGCGTTATATGAAAATAACTGGGTTTCTTTACTAAAGGAATAAAGGAAACTTACATTGCAAAGTCGATTTCCACTTAGCTTAATAAAAAATTTAAAGCTGTGTAAATCAAATACAGGCAACAATATGGGTTCTAGTTTGAAAATGTTCCCCCAGCCAAATTCTCTGAAATTTGCTGGTGGTGAATTCTATGGTTGTATTTTTCTACAGGTCTCCTAATAAAACAATGACTCGTTCTGCCACCTAGTGGCCAATTTTCAAAAGTGCACAGCTGTCACAATAGGTAATGAATAGGAAAGAAACAAATTTTATGAGCAAACTGAAGAAGGAATATTTTATAAATAAAGCCCTGTTTCCTTTAAAAAAAAATCTTTGCTTTTGCTTGAATATTCTTTGCAAAGTAAATGTCCACCCTATTTTCTAAACAAATAAACTTTTACCTTGCAAAAAAATATATATATGTTCTACTCCAACCCCAAAAGTATTAAAACACATGAGTTTATTTATAGAGTTTATTTATTTATAAAGCAGTGGATTTGCAATTTACCAAACATTCTCTGGTGGAGAATGAATTACTGCCATTGAAACCATGTGGACCTCGAAGATTCTCCACTAAAGAATGTATGCTGAAGGTCAGATTTACTGCTTTATAAATAGACCTGGCAGATGGAGAAGGAGCTCACAGCCATTACCGAACTTGCTATTAGCAGCTACTGAACTCTTTATACATAAAGAATATGGAAGAGGGTACCTAACTGTACATACAGAGTCCTTTCTACCCCACCCTCTCTCATTTTCACTTCATTTGAAGTCCATAATAATAATAATAATAATAATAATAAGTAGCTTGTACTAGCAATGAATATAAATCCAGTTACTTACATTTCCTATAATGTTTAATGTGTTACATTCTAAAAGTTAATTACAATATTTGACATCTGGCAGCACAGCGGCTCAGTGGTTAGCACTCTGGCCTTTGCAGTGCTAGATCCTGTGTTGGAATCCAATCCAGGACATTATCAGCATGGAGTTTGCAGGTTCTCCCAGTGTTTGCGTGGGTTTCCTCCGGGTACTCCGGTTTCCTCCCACAATCCAAAAACATCCAGTTAGAAAAATTAGCAACCCTCGCCTTCCAAAAAACAAACCTGACCATGGATTGTGGTAATGACATATTGACTATGGTAAGGACATTAGATTGTGAGCTCCTTTAAGGGACAGCTAGTGACATGATTATGGACTTTGTATAATATGTTGGCACTGTACAATAATAATCTGCAGATTTCAATATTCTAATCTAAGATGATTTTACCATGAAGCTCCTTGGTCATACAAATTCTGATATTGGGTTTTTTTTCATCCCAATTCTTCTTGATTGTCAACCTATAGTCTCTACCAATGAAGAATAAAAGTAATCATACTGAAACACATTAAACAGGCATTTGTACAGTTGTCACCAAGAAACCTGCCCTGAGAAATTGCCTGTGGTTGCTGCAGTGAGTGCATGTTGACAGGTAGTGGTTACCAAGAAGCTGAAAAACAGCAGTGAGGATATATGCAATATCAGACAAAAGAAAGGTAAAGAAAAAACAAAAACAAGCATTTCA
>NW_027317413.1:0-15229 GCF_032062135.1 Pyxicephalus adspersus | reverse complement strand
GCTCCTCCGATGACCTACAACTGACTTCCTCACTCATAACCTCATCACACGCACCGCTCCAAGACTTTTCTATAGCTGCCCCAACTCCCTGAAATTGTCTTCCTTGTCCTGTTCGGCTTGCTCCTACTTCCTGCTATTTTAAAAAAGCACTCAAAACTTATCTTTTCAAACTTGCCTACCCATCTTCTTCTGTCTGCTAAACCCTCACTACTTCCCACCTCTACATATCGCCCCTTCTAGAGACTTCCCCCACCTCCTAGATTGTAAGCTCTTCCGGGCAGGGTCCTCTCTTCCTCCTGTGTCAGTCAGTATCTGTCTGTCATTTGCAACCTCTATTTATGTACAGTGCTGCATAATATGTTGGGGTTATATAAAGGTCCAAAGGTAAAGAAAGAAATTGTCAAAAGAAACTAGATTGTTCAATGAGCCTCATGCTGTATCTTCTTTTCTCTCATTTGGACTGCTTCCCAGAAAACTTACTGTAGGTGTGGTAAGTGAAAATCAAGATGAGCAGTTCTATCAGTATATTGAATAAATTGAAAGGAGGTACCAGGAGCAGCAATTGCTGGGGGCTGCTGCAAGAAACTGTGGATAAAAAGAAGCCTGAGAAATTTAGAAGGACAGAATATTCATAAAATTTAACAGGAAAAAGTCATGTAAATGATCCCTATTTAATGTACAGTGCTGCCAAAATATATTGGCACTATATAAATCCTGTTTATTAATAATAATAATAATAATAATAATAATAATAATATTAGTAATAATAATTGAATAAATTATTTGTTTCTGTTTTAATTTGTTATTAAATAATTTGTGGGAAAACCTTACACATTGGTAACAATAGATGGTATTTTTGAAATCAGCGCCATAAAAATCATAAGGAATAGTTGAAATAATAAAGACAACTTTCAAGTCAATAAATTTTGCAGTCCTATTTAATTTAGTTAATCTTAGTTTATTTCGATATCACGGCGAATCGGGCCTTTCTCGAGTACAGAACATGTAGGCGAGAACAGCCTTGTGATTGGCCACGAGGTGGTGTTCTCACTGTGACCGGAAGTTCCCATGCTCCCCGGGCTGTACTTATCAACCCAGGGAGCGTGGGAACCTGCACTTCAATGGAATTCGCAAAATCGGTTTGCCAAAATTTCCCAGACCCATTGAAAGTTCTGGAAAATTTACGTGAGAATGTCAGAGGCATTCTCGCTCATCCCTAGTCCTGTGTAATTATTATATTTTTTTTACTTTTTAGTGTTCTTACCTTAATAAAAGTGTTCCTCTATGCGAGAGGTCAGCAAACTAGGCCATTTCAGATGGAGGCAGGAGCACACTAGGCATGACTCTCGCTCGAGTCCCGCCCTAATGGCTCAGCCCCCCACCAGGAACTCCCCCTGAAGAGAAATCCCTCCCCTCTCCAATGTTTATGGAGGAGAGGGAATGTTCCTTATTTACCCTGGCGGCAGGAGTGTTAATGTCGGTAGCAGTAAATAGGAAATGGAGCCACAACATGGAGGCTCAAGAGCCGCGCCTCTGGAGCTCGGGCGTCTCTGGCAGTTTGTTCTGGCTCTGCCGCGGGTTGCCGGCCAGGATAAGGCTGGATGGGCCAGGGTGTGTTAGGCTAGAACAAACTACCGGCTAGGCCGTATCTGGCCTAAAGGCCGGAGTTTGCTGAACTCTGCTCTATATGCAATTTATGGAAAGTTTCCTGCCTATGAGAGAAACTGCTGGTTTTTTAATCCCTTGCATTGTGTATCATGGAGGTGATTACTCTTGTCTCGTCTCTCTGCAGCACAATGGGGTGGCTACAAATGAAGATATTCTGAATGAAGAATGAATTGTTGCCACACAAATTAAAGATATGCAAGGTAGTTATGGGTAAAATTGAGCAAACATTTTATAAAACAATAAGAGGGAGGAATGTATCAATATGAAGTGAAACAAAAATAATTATTGTTGTTTTGCTTATGACCTAAGTAACTCTTTAATCTTTTTATGCACCACTGTGAACAAATAAATCTCACTCTGTATATCCTCAGTGGTGTGGCACCACAAAGAACTTACCAGACATCCATGATCATTTTTATGTATCAGTGTATCAATGGTCTAAAAGTGCTTGTTATACTCCCAAAGTCTATCATCAGTGATTTCCAGACCAATATCTGTCTGATAATATTTAATACCAGTAGTCTTTCACAATGTAAAGGAAATACATCCAATACTGCTCAACTTTTCATCACTGTGGACTTTTTCAAGAGATCTGCACATTTGATGCAGATTTATTACATTGTGTTACGCTCATCAAACCTGAAAACCATAGTGAATAAATCACATTTGCATTATGGGGCTTATTCTGATCCTGGAACATACATTTTATAGCAAAGTAGTCCAAGCAAGCAGCTGGCAAGGCTTATATTAGACTTGGATCCATTATTTTTTGCATTTTTTGTCAAAACTAAATTTTTGACCAAGCGAACCTCAACCCGAACTGGGACAAACGTGTGCAACACTTTTTTGGATCCATTTATGGGTAGCAAAGGTGGACCATACCTGGTTTGTCAGCAACCTCCTAAAGTCTTAACAATTGGTGCATATTACAGTGACAGATTAAGGTACAGTTGTCCCCCCATAACAAGGCCCTTCAAGCCCTCTTATTGTGTGCTACTTTCCCCTCCTCTTAGATTGTAAGCTCTTCTGGGTAGGGTTTCCTCCTATTCCTGTGTCATTGTATCTCTCTGTCATTTGCTAAAACTAATAAATGTCAAGCACTGCATAATTGGTTTCGGCGCTATATAAATCCTGTTTAATAATAATAATGTTATGAAATCTCCAGGTATTATTTTAATGAACAGCTTTTGAAAATACATCAAAACTCAATTCCAGACATTTTATTTTATCTTTTTTTGTGATTCTTTACTTTTTTTGTAATCTACTTCAAATGTGTATTTTTTTTCTATACTTTAGGAGCATTCTATAAATTTGCGCCTGGAATGTACAGCAGAGACAACACTTCCATCCTCCTGCTGCATTGCCCAGTGTCCATGATGGGACCAAGGCCCGTGCTGTATCTTCACCTTGTTCCCTCTGTTGTGCCATTTACAAAAACAAGCACAATGATGATGTTAAAACTGCATGAGGAAAAAGAAATGCAACACCAGAGCTAATACCTATCATCACCATTGTTCTGAAATTAAAAAAAAAAAAAAATTTAATAAAAAAAATTACAAAAAAGTAAATCCATATTAATGTGTCTATCCAAATCCACCTCTTGATCTTGCCAGTGCTTTCTGTAACCGGACATTTCCTGTGGAAAACCAGCAACAACTGTAACGGTCCAACGAATTCCCAGCAGCGCTGTCTGCTGAGTCTCTGCAAAAACCACATCCCTGACATCATCATGTCGGCATCCCAGATTGTGGAGGAATTGCAGGTTCGGAGACCATGTTTACTCTGCCTCCAGGGTGGTAGTAAAGACATGCAAGTAAAAACCTCTTGTATTGATCAACAAACCCTCCCCACCTGCCTGAGGGAAAGAAAAGAACTGGGTCTGCTAGAGGTATTTGTAGTCATTGTCTAAGACCAATAACAATAATAAATGGCCATGTTCAATGATTTTGTTTCTCTGAATGGGCTATCCTTGCTGCAATCAAACATATGCATGTACACACCTTGTACTTTAACATATTAAAACTTATGTGAGATTTAGTGATTGGGCTTGGATTAAATAAACAAACCTCATCTTTAGATCTATTGATTGTTTTGACATTCAGTTTTTACTAAAGGCAACCCTTGCCTTTTTAAAGGCTTGGCCAGTTGCCTGACCCTACCTATAATATGTATTTCACATGTTTTTTTCCATTTAAAATAGTGATTTTTGAATTATTTTTGTATCTCCATTGCAACTTTTAACCACTTATCTGAAGGGATTCTACCATCACACCTGTATTTCAACAAAGCACACTTATTTTACATGCCACCCAGTAAAGCTACTCATTACCCTTTGTCAGCTCTTTCCCCATAAATTTAAAGCTGCTATGACAGGCACAGGTCAGTGCAAACATTTCTGACCTGCCGCCTGTCTGCAATCTGTCCTGTACATAGAGCACGGTGTCTGCAGATCAACAGAGAACAAGGAAGTCATTAGATGGAGGGTGAGCAGGGCTGACCTAAACTTATGCAAGGTCTCATTGCTTTTACCAATGTGTGATCCCTGGTAACTCAATGAGTTCCTGGTATTTAAGACTAAAAAATTCAAACAGTCTTGTGATTCAGATGTTGTTGTTCTCAAGCCTGGCAAAACATAGTGCTCAATGCTGTACAGAGCAAACCGCAGACAGACTAAGTGTAAAAAAACCTGTAAAAACGCAATTGCAATAGGAAACTTGCAAATACTTGCAAAGTTTATTGGTGTCAAAGGTAACTGGCCTGTATTCTGAAATAAGTAGGTCTTGGATCCCCTTCTTTAAAATCAGTGTTTGAGTATAGAAGCAACTGTGATCAATGCACCCAGCAGAATCCAGGGGTAACTAAATGAGGGGTAACATTACCCAGGAATTAATGATGAGAATGTCATTAAAGGTCTGGGGTAAGGCACGCCACAGGGCTGGAAACCAAGAAAGGTTCTACCCATTAAGGGTCTGGAATAAGTTAGACCCCAGAGCTGTGAACCCAGCATTGACTTGCAGGTGAGTGCCAGTAAAGGTCTGGGGTAAGTCAGGCCCCAGGGCTCTAAACCCAAGAAAGTCCTGGAAAAGGATGCCAGTAAAGGTCTGGGGTAAGTCAGGCCCCAGGGCTGTGAACCAAGGAACGTTCTAAATGAGAGTGCCACTAAGGGCCTAGAATGAGTTAGACCTCAGAGCTGTGAACCCAACATTGACTTGCAGGGGAGTGCCAGTAAAGGTCAGGGGAAAGTCAGACCCCATGGATGTGAACCCAGGAATGTCCTGGTGAGGAGTATCATTAAAGATCTGTTGTAAGTGATGTGAACCCAGAAATGTCCTGAATGAGACTACCATGGGAGGTCTGAAGTAAATGAAGCCCCAGGGCTGTGAACCCAGGAATTTATTGGATGAGAGTGGCATTAAGGGTCTGGGGTGGGTTAGCCACCAGGGATGTGGATCAAGGGGTGACCGGAAAGAACATGGCCGAGGGTACAGATGGCCTGTGGCAATTGGTGACCCTGGAAGAATGGCTGAATTCAGAAGCAGACAGACATCAGAGATTGACTAAAGAAAGCGAGAAAGGCTGAACCCTGACATTGTAAAATTACAAAGATGGTAATGGTTGCACAGTAGTGCCCGTGGAGATAACCTGCAAGTGTTTGGCACATAAGCAATCTGAAATTTTGTGCTCACAAACTGTAAAAAACTTTTTGTGTTGGACAATAATTTTTGTTTATTTTAACTGAAAGACTATCTGGTGCTTCTGGGCAGGGTCCTCTCCTCCTCCTGTGTCTGTATCTGTCTGGTATGCAACCTTTATTTAATGTACAGCGCTGCATATTATGTTGGAGCCATATAAATACTGTTTATTATTATTATTATTATTATTATTATTAATAATAATAATAATAATAATAATATTATTAATAATAATAATAGGTCTATGTTCCAGTCTCTGCTGTCTACTGAGCAAGTCCCTACTACTCCTACTTAAAAATAAACCTGTCATCAGAATAATAAGGAGGTTGTATTGCTGATCTTCTTCAAAAATACTTTCCTCCATCGTTGTAACTGTTTAATAATACCGCGTGAATTCCTAATCCCAAACAAGCAGACTGGCAAAGCTGGGAACTTCTGATCTGATATTTGTTTTTTAGCATTCAGGTCATCCAGGTATATCATTGGTGTGGATGAAAACAGAACTTGGAACTCAAAAGGGAACCTTTTGTTGGGAGAAGAATTTGAAGAGTTTGAATTTGAAGAGCTGGTGCCTAACTAACTTTCTGGCATATGGACAAATACAGGAAATCAAAAAAAGGTACTATTCAACTTCTATAATTTGCTCTCCTTCTTAATGATTATGACTTACCCTAAAGAGATTCTTTCCTATCCCATGATATTTTATACATCTCAAAAAAAGACTTACTATGAAACTTTATCGTGGGAAACATTATCATTGACTTGCAATGAGAAATTTCTTTGGGCTCTATTTATCAAACAGGGAATCAGACATTCCCTCTTGGGAATCTCTTATGTGTTTTAACGGCAATAATTGATTCCCCCAGGGTAAGATTGAGGAAATGTCAGATTCCCTTTTATAAATCTAGCCCCTGGAGTCGTACTGTGACACATGATGCACTATAGCATTATGTTTTCATATTTTATCAGATTTTAGGAGTCATATTCCCAAACCATTTACTGTGCTAACAATTTAGTTATTGTACTGCAGAAATCTGTCTTCCCTGACATCTACATTCCAGGTACATGACCACCTCTGGATGCTGAACTTTTCTACTGTGTCAAAAGTGCAGAATAGTTTATCCCATCAGTTGCATTGCAAAGCCATAATGGCCATTTCAACACAGAGTTGAACCACATTCTCCACTGTGCTCCCAACTACTCCTATTTAACTTTATGAGAGAGGTGGGGAACCCCTTTGTGCACATGGTTGCATTGCAGTTACGGTTGGGTTGTGGCGTTCCTGGAAACAACATGTGGCTTCTGGCTGTGTAGTTGCTTTTCCTCCTCTGAGAGAAGAACTGCATCATGAAAACAAAAAACCAAGGCAAAGCATGCAAACACATTAATTTGCGGTGAGGTTTGCCACTGGACACATAGCAGCAGTTTAGAATGAACCTTGGAGCTGCTTACCACGCAGCAAACCACTCTTGCCATTCTTGCAACCAAAGCGTGAGAGGGGCCTGGACATCAAAGACCCATGGACATGTTACATATTATATTCTTCCTTCTATATATTGTACTCCTTTAATTTTGAGCAACCCCATTCTAAATACTTTATTTTGCAGAGCTCTTGTTAACATGCATGATGCAGAGTGGATGCAATTTTTATGATCTCATAAATCCAAAGTTCAAAAGGGTTACTAATTGGCTTTGAATGATCTCTTAGCATTCAGGTCATCCAGGTATATCATTGGTGTGGATGAAAACAGAACTTGGAACTCAAAAGGGAACCTTTTGTTGGGAGAAGAATTTGAAGAATTGAATTTGAAGAGCTTGTGCCTAACTAACTTTCTGGGGTTGTGGCGTTCCTGGAAACAACATGTGGCTTCTGGCTGTGTAGTTGCTTTTCCTCCTCTGAGAGAAGAACTGCATCATGAAAACAAAAAGCCAAGGCAAAGCATGCAAACACATTAATTTGCGGTGAGGTTTGCCACTGGACACAGCGGCAGTTTAGAATGAACCTTGGAGCTGCTTACCACGCAGCAAACCACTTTTGCCATTCTTGCAACCAAAGCGTGAGAGGGGCCTGGACATCAAAGACCCATGGACATGTTACATATTATATTCTTCCTTCTAGATATTGTACTCCTTTAATTTTGAGCAACCCCATTCTAAATACTTTATTTTGCAGAACTCTTGTTAACATGCATGATGCAGAGTGGATGCAATTTTTATGATCTCATAAATCCAAAGTTCAAAAGGGTTACTAATTGGCTTTGAATGATCTCTTTTTTTTTTTGCTAATTACATGCCTTATCTGTTCTTTGCTATACAATGCAGGTAGATTAGGACTCGTGGGAAGGGCATGGAAAGGTGCTGTACATAACTTTCTTGAAAACATCACAGTACCCTGCCTTAGTATTCCTTTCAGGAGTCCCCAGCCTTGATGCAAGCAGAAGATTGGCTTATTAGGCAACTACTAGTATGCTTTGGATACAGACCACCTTAGATATTGCCCACATGCTACGCTGATCCTCCAAGACTGAAAGAGTTGAAGTTTAATAAATGCAATGGGAGGCTCATGGTAAGGCTAAGGAAGAAAAAGCTAGAGGATGCTGGATAAGGATGGATAAGGATGTCCAAAAAATAGACAGACTTTATCTGACTTGCTGCAGGTTCTATTCACACTTTGAGCAGTTCACAATGTACAGTGAAATCAGCCTATACAGTTTTAGTGCAAGAGAAAAGCCTGTACACCTGGCAAAAACTGACTGAAGATAAGGCTTAAGGACAGATTTAAACTCAGATTTAAACTCTTAATCTCCTATAGAACTACCAATAAAATAATGGTGACACTGATAACAATAACTCTTTCTTTAGCTACATTTTAACTCTCTCCATAAACATTCTCCATATGATCCTCCCCTCTCTTCTAATATTTACTGTATTAGACCCCCACAGTTTCTGCTTAAAAAGCAATGCCAAGTATTGCAACCATAATAAATTAAATAACTCAAGAAATCAGTTATGCAGTTATGACATGTTATGTTACTTAATACTAAACATAACATGTAAACTGTATTTATTTAGCGCCAACATATTACACAGTGCTGTACATTAAATAGGGGTTGCAAATCACGGACAAATACAAACAATGACATATATAACTATTATATTGTTATTCCATTGGTGGTATTAAAGTAGATTTTAACTCATTCTTTAAGTGACTAGCAAACTTCACCATTAGTCATTCATGTTATTTTCTTGGAATAAAAAAGTACCTGTGGTTTGCCATAAATAGTAAATTGCTATGTGTATGATGTTTAACATAATTAAGGGGACAATGTTCTCACAAGACTTAAGAGGATTATTTTTCTGTGTGGGCAGGAAGGAAGGGTAAGTAATGACTCCTGTAATGGCTACAGATTGTCCATTACACACAAAGGGATGTTAATGACACAGGAAAGCTATTATATATTACTATTTTCTATTACTTATTCAAGACTTTATCCGTCAGTTCTTTTGTTTTTAAATATGATCCACAAGTTACAAGCAGGTACATGCTAATAGCTGCTAACTGCACATTTATTATGGAACATTGTGTATGACTTGGAATATTTTTTTAATGGCTTTCATTTACTAAAGTGCTCAGCAGTAAAAGACTGTAGCTGCAGTAGACAGGTTTTAAAAACTCTTGGCTGCCCATGTCATGTGCCAGGCTAACTTGGATCTCCAGCCAGGGCAAAGGAGTTGAACCCTCTAGAGTTACAAACATGCCAAGAATGTTCCTCCTGAGCAGGGTACGGGCATTTGCACCCCTGTATAGAATGTGTTTTCTCTACTGTCGGGGTGTAAAAATAGCCTGATATTACCAAGCCAGGTTATACTGATGACTAACACTGGCTCTGCGTACAGCACTGAGACTAGAGTCATGCAACCACAATTAGGTCAACTGTCAATTTAGACATTGCTGGGATGCTCTCGGTTGAATTCCTGGCCACGTTCCAACTTATTTATAGGCATCTGGAAGAAATTTTGGTTTCCCGTTGAGGTGATTTGGGGTTTTTTTCTTCTGCAAAAAGGAATTGTATGCATACCATATCTTGTGTGTTGGCCATATTCCAATACATGCACATAAAAATCATGTTAAACGTGGTGAGGTCACCATATGTGGATAGACTGAGATCCATTTTTGGATGAACTGCAGCTTTTCGGACTACCTGCCTATCTGTTCTTTGCTATACAATGCAGGTAGATTAAGACTTGTGGGAAGGGCATGGGAAGGTGCTGTACATAACTTTCTTGAAAACATCACAGTACCCTGGCCAATGGTAAGGCCAATGAAGAAAAAGCTAGAGGATGCTGGATAAGGATGGATAAGGATGTCCAAAAAAGAGACAGACTTTATCTGACTTGCTGCAGGTTCTATTAACAGTTTGAGCAGTTCACAGTGTACAGTGAAATCAGCCCATACAATTTTAGTGCAAGAGAAAAGCCTGTACACCTGGCAAAAACTGACTGAAGATAAGGCTGAAGGACAGATTTAACTCAGATTTAAACTCTTAATCTCCTATAGAACTACCAATAAAATAATGGTGACACTGATAACAATAACTCTTTCTATAACTACATTTTAACTCTCTCCATAAACATTCTCCATATTATCCTCTCCTCTCTTCTAATATGTCCCGTATTCAACAGTTTCTTTTTAAAAGGCAATGCCAAGTATTGCAACCATAATAAATTAAATAACTCAAGAAATCAGTTATGCAGTTATGACATGTTATGTTACATAATATTATTAATAATATTATTATTAATAATAGTAAACTGTATTTATATAGCGCCAACATATTACACAGTGCTGTACATTAAATAAGGGTTGCAAATCACGGACAAATACAAACAATGACATATGTAACTATTATATTGTTATTCCATTGGTGGTATTAAAGTAGATTTTAACTCATTCTTTAAGTGACTAGCAAACTTCAACATTAGTCATTCATGTTATTTTCTTGGAATAAAAAAGTACCTGTGGTTTGCCATAAATAGTAAATTGCTATGTGTATGATGTTTAACATAATTAAAAATAGTGTCCTGGCTGGGAGTCAAACCTGGGTTCTAGCGCTGCAAAGGCCAGAGTGCTAACTCCTGAGCCACTGTGCTGGTATATGTATTAGGAGCTATCTGCTCCTATGGTTTTAACCACTTGCAAAAGCAATAAACCAATCCCATTCAAAAATCTAAGTACCAGACTGTCCTGAGACAGGATTTGGGGTGGTTGGGGACTGTTCAACAGAGGTGAAGTGCAGTGGTTCTGCTGTAAAATATTGCCAGTCCCAGCCTAATGTCTGTTACTACAGAGAAAAAACATAAAAAAATATTTCATAGTTGTAAAATTTAGGAAAAATCCACCGGTCTCTCCTATCCCCCCCATGCCACCATTGCTGTGAATATGCTCCTGGCACTGTAACTATAAAGGCGGTGGCTCCCATTTAATGATGCACAATCTCTTTTTGGCAAATTAAGCGATCCCGCAATGGTTCCTGGTGATTGGCACCTTGCCAGTTGATGGGCCATTTGTACTGCAAAATGGCTTGGCCACGCACACATTTCACAGTGGGTGGCAGTGAGCAGTACTGAGCCACTAACTGCCGCCTCCATTAGTTTCTTTTACATGTAGCATATTGCTGACAGTTCTCGCCCGAGGCAGCGGCTTATTTGAACGTGGAGGCGGAAATAGCACCTGTCTTGTTTTTTCTATTAATGTCTGTGTATTTGCTGAGTAAAATGACCACCATTATCGATAAAAAAAGGATTTGTTAGAAATCCAAATTGTACCAGATTTACCTTAGAACAAGAGGCAAGGGTCAATCTCCTAATGATGAGATCTACATTTGTTAAGATTTCCTCTGATTTCCTGTTGCTTCTTCAGGACAGAAAGTAAAGGAAAATTTACTAGTGAGATACACGCAACAAAAAAATAAGGTGTCAGAGGCTTTGGGTATACATACAGCATACACTTTTATCATCCACACTCTATTTGTTGTTATAAATATACTTTGATTGCCACAAGCAGGATTCTCACAGATATACCAAGGATCTTAAATAAAACATTGAAATCACTCAGGGGTTTCTGTACACAAAATAAAAAAAAACATAACACTTTAAGAGCAAAATTTACAAAAATAGTTAATAACTTGTGTGAAAATTAACGTCAGTTATGCAATCCCGTGAGATGCAAATTCCTGTTTCCTTATGTGAAGGCATACAGAACAACCTTCCTGATATTCACTGTTACAAAATAAATGAAAGTGATATAAAAACTCTACTGTCAGATATAAACAATAAACTAAAAAAGTACAGTTTAAAAAACCCTATAAAATTCCTTAATCATTACCCCATCCCTCATCCCTACATAACCTCATATGTAAACTCTTTGTTGATTTTGTTTAATCTAAAGCCACAGTCCTGAAATTAGGAATCAATAAAGGACAGTAAGCACATAATCATAGATAACACAAGCCTGCAATGGATTTTTTTCCAAAAATTTCACTGATCTGTTTTTTTGGGATGCTAAATCCAAAAATGGAATCCATTTTTTTCTCATCATGTAAAGTTTTCCTGCAAATTGCCATATTCCACTCGTCCATTTGTCATATTTGCTGACAGTTCGTACTGTACTCACACAGAGTATTTATAGTTTTTTCTAACCTAAATGACTGAATATTATTCTTTTTTTTTTTTTTAACCAGGAGGATTCACGCAAGCAAAAAATAAGACAAAGGGCGTGCAAGCAAAGACAGTGTTCAAGACAAAGGAACAGGAGTTTAATTGCTATGTTCTCATTAAAAAAACTGACAGATTTTGTTACATGAGGGAACTATCTTGTGCAAAAAACAGAAGAGGAACATTACTGCCTCCATTAAGAAAAGCTATTTCAAATATTTTGGAGTAAGTGATCAGGACAAGTCCTCCACTGGTATTCCACTAACCCGACTCTCTCCTCTACAATCTATTATGAATGCTGCAGCCAGACTCATCCGTCCTTTCCACCGCCTTATAAACGGGTGAGTGTCTTATTTTAATTATTTTTTTAAAAATCGGGGGTGGCTTACTCAATGGGGATGTCCTAAAATCGGGGAAACACGGTATATTAGATTTGGATCCATTATTTTTTGCATATTTTGTCAAAACTAAATTTTTGACCAAGCGAACCTCAACCGGGACAAATGTGTGCAACACTTTTTTGGATCCATTTATGGGTAGCAAAGGTGGACCATACCGTGTTTGTCAGCAACCGCCTAAAGTCTTAACAATTGGTGCATAATACAGTGACAGATTAAGGTACAGTTGTCCCCCCATAACAAGGCCCTTCAAGCCCTCTTATTGTGTGCTATTTTCCCCTCCTCTTAGATTGTAAGCTCTTCTGGGTAGGGTTTCAACCTTCTCCTGTGTCATTGTATCCATCTGTCATTTGCTAAAACTAATAAATGTCAAGCACTGCATAATTGGTTTCGGCGCTATATAAATCCTGTTTAATAATAATAAGGTTATGAAATCTCGAGGTATTATTTTAATGAACAGCTTTTGAAAATACATCAAAACTCAATTCCAGACATTTTATTTTATCTTTTTTTGTGATTCTTTACTTTTTTTGTAGGTATTATTTTAATGAACAGCTTTTGAAAATACATCAAAACTCAATTCCAGACATTTTATTTTATCTTTTTTTGTGATTCTTTACTTTTTTTGTAATCTACTTCAAATGTGTATTTTTTTTCTATACTTTAGGAGCATTCTATAAATTTGCGCCTGGAATGTACAGCAGAGACAACACTTCCATCCTCCTGCTGCATTGCCCAGTGTCCATGATGGGACCAAGGCCCGTGCTGTATCTTCACCTTGTTCCCTCTGTTGTGCCATTTACAAAAACAAGCACAATGATGATGTTAAAACTGCATGAGGAAAAAGAAATGCAACACCAGAGCTAATACCTATCATCACCATTGTTCTGAAATTAAAAAAAAAAAAAAATTTAATAAAAAAAATTACAAAAAAGTAAATCCATATTAATGTGTCTATCCAAATCCACCTCTTGATCTTGCCAGTGCTTTCTGTAACCGGACATTTCCTGTGGAAAACCAGCAACAACTGTAACGGTCCAACGAATTCCCAGCAGCGCTGTCTGCTGAGTCTCTGCAAAAACCACATCCCTGACATCATCATGTCGGCATCCCAGATTGTGGAGGAATTGCAGGTTCGGAGACCATGTTTACTCTGCCTCCAGGGTGGTAGTAAAGACATGCAAGTAAAAACCTCTTGTATTGATCAACAAACCCTCCCCACCTGCCTGAGGGAAAGAAAAGAACTGGGTCTGCTAGAGGTATTTGTAGTCATTGTCTAAGACCAATAACAATAATAAATGGCCATGTTCAATGATTTTGTTTCTCTGAATGGGCTATCCTTGCTGCAATCAAACATATGCATGTACACACCTTGTACTTTAACATATTAAAACTTATGTGAGATTTAGTGATTGGGCTTGGATTTAGTTAACTTCAACACTTTATCCAAAAGTAGAACCCCTATAAATCTGGTAGCATGAAGAGGCAGCTAGAAGTGCCCGCACCTACCTGTCATCACCTACTTTGCAGGTTTATTCAGGCAAAGCTTCCACACTACATGCTCCGTCCTTACTACAATTCCTAATGGCCCTTGAGGCAACTTTACATAACAAGGATGGAGGGAGTTTCGACATAACAAAGAAGTGTCAGAGCTTTAGTGTTCAGAAAAGATTGGCCTTCCTGCATAGAAGAGACAATGGAAGATGCTCATCTGCATGGCTGTTTTTGAGGAATGTTTTTGCATTTGGACATAGCACTTTGCAAAAACACATGAATTTAAAAAAACCAAAAACATTAAAGGCTTCTTATAACCTGCTTTGCCTACAAGGTAACTGATTTTTATTGGTGCTATTTCCCCCACCTCTTCTGGGCAGGGTTCTTTCCTTCTTCTGTGCCTTTTCTGTATCTGTCCATCATATGCATCCCCTATTTAATGTACAACCCTGTGTAATATGTTGGTGCTATAAAAATCCTGTTTATTATTATTATTATTATTATTATAATTAATAATAATAATAATAATAATAATAATAATAATAAACAGGATTTTATAGCTCCAACATATTATGCAGCGCTGTATAAGAAATAGGGATTGCAAATGACAGACAGATACAGAAAAATACACAGGAGGAAAGGGCCCTGCCCTGAAGAGCTTATATTATTGTGCAGCGATGTATAATATGTTGGTGCTATTTAAAAGTGAATAGTAATATTAATGCACAGTGTCACAATAATTACCCACTCTACACCATTAATGTAATTATTTTTATATTTGTGCATTGTATCACATTACTATTGTCAGCTCATACTGACCCAACCACCATTCACATCATGACAATTGTATCTCCAACTTGCAAGGCGAACCCACATGTGATTCCTTAAAAAAGTAGAATGACTAAATGTAATATATGTAATGTATATCATGTAATATAAAAATGACAGAAATGTGGCTTTCTGTGCCTCCACATTTCTCATCCTGCTATTACTACCACAATGCATATGAAGAGTTGCCCGATTTATCCATGTTTATCCTTCAGATTAAAGTGTGTTGGGTTTGTAGTTTGCAATTGATCTCCAATGTTTTGTTTGAAGATCTTGTGATTCGCATTGTGAAGAACATTCTTGTATGGCCATTTGCAATCCCTATTTCTTATACAGCGCTGCATAATATGTTGGAGCTTTAAAATCCTGTTTATTATTATTATTATTATTATTATTAATAATAATAATAATAATAATAATAATGGAGCTGCAGAC
>NW_027317412.1:0-15235 GCF_032062135.1 Pyxicephalus adspersus | reverse complement strand
CAGGCTAAAAACCTGTAAAAATGTGGTGGAATAAAAAGCACAGAGGAATACTTCCCAGCTGCAGTTGGGGATCACCGTTCTGGCCATGCAGTGTAAGTGTAGGGTATGTAGTTCAACAGAAGAACTTATATTTTTCAAAGTAAGATTGTTTACTTTAACCAACTTTCTCAACCTTTCTAACATGGGGAACACTTTCAAATAACTTTCATGACCACAGGGAACCCCCTGCTATATTTACTTTATCCTCCGCTCACTGTATATTATCATAATGATCAGGGGGAAGAATGCCTCCTACAACTCTGGACCGAACCCTAGGGTTCCACAAAACCCTGGTTGAGGAGAACAGCTTTAACATATTGCAATTATGTATTTAGCTAATGGCGAAATGTATGCTATAGCTTGCAAAGATGTTTAGTGGGAGATGTTAACTGCTGGTACGTTGCTGGTATAGACATGATGTATTGGAGGGCACAGGCACAGCTGTTGAGTATATAAGATACCCAGATGCTACAAATCTATATGTTGGCTTTTTTTCCCCCTGCAAGGAGAAATGTTTTATTTTTGTTATTAGTCCATCATTGCACAGAAAATTTGCATGTAACTATAAGGAAGCAAATTAATGCTTAGATTGGTAAAGATTATTCTTAAAACATTCACATATTGCAGTGGAGTGACAATGTGCCATTAGAAACAGGGACTTTTATATTCTTAACGTGTTTCAAGAAAGTGAAATCATGTAAAACGTTCCTTATATTGTCACCTTCAGCTGCCTTGTCATCATTCTTTTCCAGCACAGAGCCGCGCAGTGCTTTATGACATGTGACGGAGACCTTAGGCTCAAACACATCATGTCCCTCGGAGTCAGTGTTTCTCTACACATTATATGACGGTGACAACTTAGAGCAAAGGAACAAGAGGGAGAAAATGTTCTCTTCCTCTTCTCTTTTCTCTTCTTTTTTCCTCCCTTTCTTTTCTCTTCCACTTTCTTCTCAATTTTCTCTTTTTTCTTTTCTCTTCCTTTTCTCTTTACTTCCTCTTCTCTTTTCACTTCTCTTCCTCGTCTCTTTTCACCTCTCTTTTCTCTTCTCTTTTCTCCTCTCTTTTCACCTCTCTTTTCTCTTCTCTTTTCACCTTTCTTTTCTCTTCTCTTTTCACCTCTCTTTTTTTTCTTCTCCTCTTTTCACCTTTTCTTTTCTCTTTTCACCTCTCTCTTCTCTTTTCTCTTCTCTTTTACATCGCTTTTCTTTTCTCTCCCTCTTCTTTCTCTCTCTAATTCTCTGTAGGAATATTTTAATGGATGATGTATAATTCATAAATATGAATCACAAATTGATACACATATGCTCACCATGAAATTAGACAGTAACAAAGAATATAATTATATATTATCATATAGACCTAAACAAGTGAAAAGATATTTTTAGTTTTGGTTGTGCATTAGATGCAAAAACCACTGCAAACATATATGTATGTTTTTTTTTTTTTACTTAAACCTGATGGCTTGTTATCTTCTGTCTGTTACCACAACATGAATAAAATCAGATTGCACAGAAAATACTACGGTTACTGTAGCTGGTACAAATTTTTATCTTGTGGCTAAAGCGGAAGTACATTTTTGACTTAATATACAATAAATAGTAATGTGGCAAACCTGCAGTTTTTTACCAGAAAAAGGAGTTTCCAATGGGGATACCTGTTCCATAATCATCAGGCGAAGATTTTCCTTAATTTCAAGGATATTTCCTCTCATTTCCTTCTCCACCTCTGGGCAGGGAGTGTAACCTCCTTGACAGCACCCCTCCTTGACAGCTAGAGAGGATGGAGCTCAAAATCAAGGCATGTGTGCATACAGTTTAGGCAGGAGTGTTCTGAAAGTAAGGGTATCTGAAGTATATACTGAAAGTAGGAGTCACTTAGACTGAAGGACATATATATATATATATATATATATATATATATATATATATATATATATATATATTAGTTTTTGTATCTGTGCACCATGAAAATGTATCTAATTTTTACTGCAGGTGATGCACCCTGGAGCTAATCTTGCACAGAGCTTTGAATTGATTTCAGAAAAGGTGCAGTACTATAAGGTGCAGCATGCCCGCTTTGCTTTCATGGGTGAACTGTTAATGCAGAAAACCTTTTCACTGAACGTCTCCATCTGTCTGTTCTCACTCAGTGACACACAGACTCTGAAATTATTCATGCCATGTATTATATGACCGTCTGATTGGACATGCTTTTGTCTGTGCTCAGCCCTGTGGTAAAGAGAAGGTTAAGCCGAATGATTTTTCTACAGTGGGGGTAGAGTAAACAGCCTTGTCTTTAACCCTCCGATCGACAACCCCAAATTAAAGCTGACACAGGCACTTAGTAGCCTCGGACTTCACAAATAGGTCATAGCTGCGTGAGCTGATGTAGCTAGAAGTATGTCATAACTAATTACCTCCATCAGGGTTTCTTCCCCCCATCACTAACCCTGACAGACTGATCAGTACCGAGGCTGTGTCTGTTGTATTTCTGCTCCAGATCCACTGCAAATACATGGCTTTATGTGGAGCATGGCATGAATGAATGTCACATTTCCTGGTAAATGGGTCATTCCAAGTGGGTGTGAATGAATCGTATCCCTTTATTGTGTGTCATTACAAGATGGTGAGGCTCAGGGACTCGGGGCCCCTTTCATTAAGTGCAAGTGGATTAAAGTAGGGCCCAGGGGAGATAAACACTCTCTTTGATTGGGTAGAGAAATAAATAATTCATATCTGTGTTTTAATCTCTAAAGTGCACAACACTTCACTGAAACATACTTCTTGCTTTATGACATCGATGAGAAATTTGCACACCAACCAATGAACAATATATCTTTCTGGTTTTATTATAGGATTTGTTGGTGGGAGATTTTAAAGGACAATTTGAAGAAAGATCTAGCAAGCATGTTGCTTTTATGGGCTCAGCACTGTTAGGAGTATGTGCAAAACAAATGTTAATTGTAGATTGTATCTAAAACTTGTACATGACATTATCAATAATAGTTTATGATAACTCCCACCCTGCTATTGTGAAACCTGGAAAAGAGGAATAAATATTTATTATTGTTGTGGTCTTTAAAGAGACCGTTTTTTGTTTATGCACAGCAACAAGTTTACTTTCATGGTTGCATGACTGCTGAGATGGAAGAATGATGCCCAGAACTTCCCGGTATGGTGGGAGAGGGTATTATTTTCCTTCAACATTCCGTTTCTGGAATCTACAATCTTGGTGGCTCGGGCACCCTTCCATTGGCCAGTGATTCATGGGGAGAGAACTTTTACCCTTTTGTAAACAGCTATTCAAACATTCAAAACTTACACAAAGCCAATTTGTTGACAAAATGGATGCAAGAAAAAGTGTATACATTAGGGGCTGATGGTGATCAACATTTAAAGCAGAACTTTTCACAAAAAAAAAATGCCTTTGATCACTCCATTACCGAGCCCAGTGAGTCATGTGCTGTTTCAGCTAACATTGCCATTTTCTTTCTTCACGTTTTTTTGTCACGCCACCAAAGCTCACAAGATGGGTCGATGGGTCTTCCTCCAAATGATCTCATTGCGCATGCATGAGATAGAGCACTTAGTTTTTGTATTTTCTACTTTAGAGAACCCTCAATGATGTATGCCTGATCTCGGGTATGAGCAGAAGGAGCAGCCTCCTGGGATATATGATGCAAGTATCATAGGAGGCTGCAGGTTTCCCCTTCAGTCTTTAACACCACAGCAATAAAGACAAAAGGAGAAGGGATATCCCCTAAAAAAAATTTAAAAAAGCACTAATTTCTTCTGTTAAATAAAAGGGATAGCCACCCTTTTTTATAATGTTAAAATGTGATGATGGGTCTCAAATAAATAAACATATTGCTTTGTTTTAAATGGGAAACTTACTGGTTCACTGTAAAGATTCCTGAACCAGTAGCGCAGTGTAAATTTCTAGATATATAACTGTATGTTAGCTTTGCGCTTGTAGACATGGAAAACAATTCCATTGTGTCAACAGCTATAAGGTGCAAGGGCTTACCTGAAAAGCTCAGTAGGGTTCCTGTTTTTCTTACATAGTCTTTATTATTCTAAAGGATGTAAATTGGACATTGTGCACTCAGATTAAAGAATGGAAAAGTCTACAGTTTTCTGTCACAAAAGGTGCTTGCCTTTTGCATGCATGTACGTTCATGCTTAAATGTTTGGCAAATTCTGTATGTTTATAATGAGGTCAGTAAACTTTTGTGCTTTTGAAAAAATCTACATCAAAACAAACACAAAGCCCTGCGTGCTTCTTGTTTTAGAGCATTTATATGCACAGTCAGGGTTGTTTGTTAATGAATTGTAATGCATGACAAATACATCAAGCATACGTTTTTTACATTCTCCATGCAGTTCCAGGAAATGTGTAATAAATTGGTTGATCTACACTGTTCTCCCCAGTAACATTGTGCTAAATCAGAAAGTTACATTTTATGTAAATTTAAATTTTGTGTAATCTAATGCTTCCAAAAACCTGAAAGTATTTCACATGTTCACTAGGTTCTAAGCCCATTGCTGTGTGACTTTCCTTTTCTTCATCCTCCTATCACTAGGTATTTCTGATTGTAAGAGGATACTGGATTTGGGTGTTAGGAAACATTCTTCTGCAACACAAGGTGGATTTTTTTTTTAACCAAAACAAAAATAATATTGTATAAAATTCACTCTCTTTAAACTGTTCACTTATTTATTTCTCATTATTTAATTATCAGACCTGATTGGAGTATACCTTTAAAACCAAGTTCAAGAAAGTAAACTAAGATATTCTATCAAAGCACCATCTTATCTATTTTTAAAGGTCTCCAAACTGTTTCTAGCACTAACTTCTTTATTGCTTAAATCAATGTTATTTATCATAGTTGCCTCCTATAATATATTAATATTATATCACTAACACCTGATAGGTTTATTGTTTGCGGAGTGATTTTTTGTAAATGTATTTTTTCAAAATACAATATGCACTTTCTGACCTTCTGTCTTCAAATGTTCTGCCTTCTACCTACATATAGTTGTATCTCACACTCCCCTGAAGAAGGCTAGCAGGCGAAATGTGTCGGGACCTGAGACTAATAATTTCCTTAAAATGTCCTAAAACATCATCCCCCTTTGAGACATTATGGCGTGTGAAATTTAACTAGACGGGTTTTGTTTAGTCCTCACCTTTATTCGCCTATCCCTTTCTTCAATAATGACCTACCTGATTATGGATTCCTAAAAGTGGAACATTCCTCGCCTTCCACGTCTGGTCATTCTTTGTAATCGGAAGCCATGCTAACAAATAATCAGAGTGGGTGTGCGTGGGGAGCCAGGAATGACATAAGGTTATTTTATATATTTTGGAGCCCCCCTTTTCTCAGGGATATTGGGAGTGTTTTGAGGCGAAGCGGGGGTGGCGTTTAAGCACCTGGATGAGCATACAGCTTAATATAAACTGCAGATTGAAAAGTTTCTTCTGGATGCAGGGGTTTATTTAGGCAGGAAGCTAATCAGATTCCCTTATATACAGATGATCAGGTTACTTTCAGCTGCATAATACTGTAACGACTACCAATGTGATCTTATTGAAAGTACAGTGTGGAGGCTCCAAGCAGGTAGCAGAAATGACTTGTTTGGAAGGAAATAGATATTAATCACTGGCAGAGTAGCACTGGGATCTGTTTGATTTTTTCTTACACAATATGCAAAAAAAATGTAAGATCAATCAGTAATCTTAAGACAATATATAATGTAGTAAATATAAGTAAAATGCACAAAAATGCTTGCAAATTCATTAAAAAAAAGCCAAGTAGATGAATGCATTCATAAACAGTGTGAGAAACTTTAAAGACACTTGATATTGACGGCTAGAATAAAGTACACACGTCTCATAGAAATGAAATAAAACAATGTTTCTGGCAGATGTCAGAAAACATTTGTGTGTTCTTCTTAGGCCAACATACGTAGCATACAATGTACAGCCCAATCCGCCAAACGATAGCTAGAAAAGTGACATACTGAATAAATAGGAAACAGCATGGGGGCATCTTGTTTGACAGGATGAATGTGAGCTAAATGAGCCGTGGAACAAAGAAACCAAACTTCCAAGGCTCTTGTGGAGATTCCATTTGCTTCTGTAAGATGATATTAAACACACAAAAAGTTGGGGTAAAAAAACATGCTTTGGTTCTGATTCCAGACAGAATACAAATTGATTGTACTATACAATATGTATTCATTTTCAAATCCGCCAGAAATCTTTAGTACAAGGGATCTTATTATTATAGTGAGTTTAAGTAAAAAATAGATTTTGTTCATAGTCAGCTGTTTTCATCCTCTTGCTGTGTGTTTTTTACCCTTGTGTACTTGTCATAGAAGACAGATGTACGTCATTACCTGATAACGCTTCTTCCCCGCAGTATGAGGCTATGTCTACCGATTGCTTCTGCTGCAAAGAAGCCTGGTTGGTTTATTTGCAAAAAGAAAAAAAAGTGTTGATCGTTAGCCCAAAGCACATACGTTTAATTTTTTTAGGTTCATTGAGGAAACTTTAGTTTTTCTGGTGAGAAAAGAATACAGTCTTACATACTATGGCTGATCATAGTCTTCTTTTATAGACTACTGTAGTGGACACTGACAATAAAATTGAGACAATACCATCATGTATCGTTTACCCATTGTAAAGGTTGACTTTTTTAACCTACTAAAATTAAATAATAAATCCTTATGCAAAAAAAGCAAAGAACACCAGTCCCTTAATATCTGAGGTTTAAATACCAACTATGTGACATGGGCTATTTAAATGCGTTGTGTTTCATATTCACAAACAGCTGAATAAATCGACAAATTGCTGTAAAATAAGCCTACTGGCAACAGTGGAGTTGGGCTTTTTGCATCGGGCCTGTGCTAAGCAATGCACATGGTAAGAAAAAATGCCTCCAAACTTATATGCACATGTCGTTTTTCTCCCGGGACTCTGAGAACTTGTCCTGATCCATTGAAGAATACAGGGAAATTGGTAGAATTATAAGAAGAGGTTACATAGAGTAATGAGTGGGATCATTTGCTGTTAGTTTCAAAGGGGCTAATAATTTCAAGTAGTACATGCTTCCAGAACACGTCTGGCTTTTAATTTTCTGGTAATTCCAGCAGCAGAGTTTATTTACTACCTGGAGAACACTCAGCATTCAGCTATAGTGCTCCTTTACAGATCATTCATCATCTCCTCACGCTCCTCACTTAATGGACGTTTTGTTACACAGCTCTGATGTTATTAAACTGGAGAGAAATCCCTGTCTGCTGTAAAGGAACCACTTGCATCTCAAACAGCCTTCTGCTCTGTGTTCACTGGATAGCGTCTTCTTTTTTTGTTCACTGGATTCCTCCATCAACCCAGGAGCTGCACTATGTGGGTGTTGTGTATAATGTCAGACATGTTGTCCCTATTCATATGTATATTGTAGTGAGTAATCTTCTAATAACCCATTGTGTTTCCGGACATATCTCCTGTCTGCAGAGATGACCTTCAATTTTTTTATTGGCTTTATCTAAACAAGGATATTTTATACGGGTGTCCATCTGTCCTTCCATTCATCTGACAGATTATCAAATTATACCAATTGTCTAATTTGTTATTGCCTGGATACTTAATACTCTCTAATTAAATTGAATTTGGCTTTGAAATGCATATAGAAGCCTGTTTACCTGCATAGGCACTTGGTTTGCTAAAAGTCCATAGCTGCTTTTATGGTTATTTAGAAATCTGTGAACCCCTTTTTGCTTTCCTCCTTAAAAATATGGAGAATAGGTTATTGAATGTCTTTCTTATTCACTGGTGTCCCCAGACCATGCCACCTTGGTTTGCCTGCCAGGTGAGGAGCATTCACTTTCCCTTACCTAAGCCATCTATCCAGCTTTGTTTCTGGAGGCACAGGGACTACACAGATGGTGAGAGTAAAAATGGACCTGAATGAATTTATTAGACATTGAATAATTAAGGAGAATTTATGTATTTATGTCAGTGTCTGTTTTGTAAAACATGTCGCACTAGAATTGTACATATGAATGAAGACTCACTCACAATCTTAAAACACAAGCTGAATAAATATACAGTGATTCACAGTACAAAACAGTATTCACACATAGTAATAATGAGCCCCATGAGCTCATATAGTATGTTTTATTGACACATTCTTGTATTTAATATTTACAAATACAACCTTTCTTTAACAATACAAGAATTGTTTCCATTTAATAGTGCTTGTTTTTGAGTAAAAGGCTATGAGATTGCAGTTCGTTTACCATTTCCTCATGCCAGAGAACCGTTACATCTGGGGAAACGGTTTTCCTGAGTGGCTCACTTATAGAGAATGAATGGGGGAGGCAGTGCCAACATTATCGACCGCCACGAGCGGTCAAATGTGCCGACATTGGTTATTTAAAAGCCAGTACTACTGTGCTAGTGACCCGCTGGGAGCCACATAGAATGGCTCAGTCCTGAAGCACGTCTGAACCTTCCTTAAATCTATATTATACTGGGATTTCCAGGAAGTCTCATAAAGTAAGTTTACCTTTTATGACATTTATCAGTTTATATTCAAATAGAGTTTGCAAAATTCCTTTTAATAGATTTTTTTTTTTGTTTTGCATAATTTGGCATTTATAGTATTGTTAAAGCCCAACGCTAACAAAAATGCATTTTGTATTTATTAGATCAGAGTTAGGACTAGAGCTTTTGTCAGGGCTTTGCCATCTGCTTGTCTGTGTTGAGGAGATATTTCTTTATTTCTTGTCAGGCCTGGAAGTGATGGAAACTCTCCAAAAACAAACAAGTTTAGTCACAATTTGCTCAGTGATTAGCACTTTCACATCTTGCAGTGCTAGGTTCTATCTCAGCCAGGGCATTATCTGCAAGGAGTTTCAATGTACTTCCTGTGTTTGCATGGGTTTCCTTTGGACACTCAGATTTTATCCCACATCCCATACACATGCAGTTAGGGTATTTGTAAACCGCCCTTAGACTGTGATAATAATGAATGACTGTGGTAAGGACATTAGATTGTGATCGACAGTAATGGGACTATGGACTTTGTACAGCGCTGCGTAATATGTCAGTGCTATATAAATACAAGTTATAATAATTTAAAGTATAGGGCGGAGGGGCTAGAACCTCAGTCAGTGTGTTTTTTGGCTGTCCCTAATGACATTTGTACTCTCAGTTTCAATACCTGCGGTCGGTTAGATCCCATCCAGTTGGGAAAAAAGACAGAAATTTTAACTCTTCCCTATTCAAAGATAATTGATATTGATATTTACATCCTAGTAAATCTGACTAGTGCTTTTGTTCCTAGTTTGTGAATATTTCCATAGACTTGTTGGATGCCTCGGTCAGCAGGGAGAGGATGTGATCAGATTGGTATACAGGAAGTTGCTTTTCTCATCTCCTGAATAAAGTCTAGTCATGCAGTCTCATCAGTGAGTAACAGATTCCTCCATTCCAAGGGGACTCCCTAAGTCCCTGCGGACCACCGTGATGAGCAGCAGCTTACAAATACCGGAAGTTTTAATATGCTGCACTTGAGAATGATTCACTTTCCTGTAGAATCACAGAATAAAAAGGATATATATATATATATATATATATATATATATATATATATAAAATCTCTTTGCCCCCAACTTCCAGGTACATGTGCAATAATTCATTCCAGAATAATATACCTATACAAAACATCTTTGCTTTATTTCTGTACAGGCTAAAAACCTGTAAAAATGTGGTGGAATAAAAAGCACAGAGGAATACTTCCCAGCTGCAGTTGGGGATCACCGTTCTGGCCATGCAGTGTAAGTGTAGGGTATGTAGTTCAACAGAAGAACTTATATTTTTCAAAGTAAGATTGTTTACTTTAACCAACTTTCTCAACCTTTCTAACATGGGGAACACTTTCAAATAACTTTCATGACCACAGGGAACCCCCTGCTATATTTACTTTATCCTCCGCTCACTGTATATTATCATAATGATCAGGGGGAAGAATGCCTCCTACAACTCTGGACCGAACCCTAGGGTTCCACAAAACCCTGGTTGAGGAGAACAGCTTTAACATATTGCAATTATGTATTTAGCTAATGGCGAAATGTATGCTATAGCTTGCAAAGATGTTTAGTGGGAGATGTTAACTGCTGGTACGTTGCTGGTATAGACATGATGTATTGGAGGGCACAGGCACAGCTGTTGAGTATATAAGATACCCAGATGCTACAAATCTATATGTTGGCTTTTTTTCCCCCTGCAAGGAGAAATGTTTTATTTTTGTTATTAGTCCATCATTGCACAGAAAATTTGCATGTAACTATAAGGAAGCAAATTAATGCTTAGATTGGTAAAGATTATTCTTAAAACATTCACATATTGCAGTGGAGTGACAATGTGCCATTAGAAACAGGGACTTTTATATTCTTAACGTGTTTCAAGAAAGTGAAATCATGTAAAACGTTCCTTATATTGTCACCTTCAGCTGCCTTGTCATCATTCTTTTCCAGCACAGAGCCGCGCAGTGCTTTATGACATGTGACGGAGACCTTAGGCTCAAACACATCATGTCCCTCGGAGTCAGTGTTTCTCTACACATTATATGACGGTGACAACTTAGAGCAAAGGAACAAGAGGGAGAAAATGTTCTCTTCCTCTTCTCTTTTCTCTTCTTTTTTCCTCCCTTTCTTTTCTCTTCCACTTTCTTCTCAATTTTCTCTTTTTTCTTTTCTCTTCCTTTTCTCTTTACTTCCTCTTCTCTTTTCACTTCTCTTCCTCGTCTCTTTTCACCTCTCTTTTCTCTTCTCTTTTCTCCTCTCTTTTCACCTCTCTTTTCTCTTCTCTTTTCACCTTTCTTTTCTCTTCTCTTTTCACCTCTCTTTTTTTTCTTCTCCTCTTTTCACCTTTTCTTTTCTCTTTTCACCTCTCTCTTCTCTTTTCTCTTCTCTTTTACATCGCTTTTCTTTTCTCTCCCTCTTCTTTCTCTCTCTAATTCTCTGTAGGAATATTTTAATGGATGATGTATAATTCATAAATATGAATCACAAATTGATACACATATGCTCACCATGAAATTAGACAGTAACAAAGAATATAATTATATATTATCATATAGACCTAAACAAGTGAAAAGATATTTTTAGTTTTGGTTGTGCATTAGATGCAAAAACCACTGCAAACATATATGTATGTTTTTTTTTTTTTACTTAAACCTGATGGCTTGTTATCTTCTGTCTGTTACCACAACATGAATAAAATCAGATTGCACAGAAAATACTACGGTTACTGTAGCTGGTACAAATTTTTATCTTGTGGCTAAAGCGGAAGTACATTTTTGACTTAATATACAATAAATAGTAATGTGGCAAACCTGCAGTTTTTTACCAGAAAAAGGAGTTTCCAATGGGGATACCTGTTCCATAATCATCAGGCGAAGATTTTCCTTAATTTCAAGGATATTTCCTCTCATTTCCTTCTCCACCTCTGGGCAGGGAGTGTAACCTCCTTGACAGCACCCCTCCTTGACAGCTAGAGAGGATGGAGCTCAAAATCAAGGCATGTGTGCATACAGTTTAGGCAGGAGTGTTCTGAAAGTAAGGGTATCTGAAGTATATACTGAAAGTAGGAGTCACTTAGACTGAAGGACATATATATATATATATATATATATATATATATATATATATATATATATATATATTAGTTTTTGTATCTGTGCACCATGAAAATGTATCTAATTTTTACTGCAGGTGATGCACCCTGGAGCTAATCTTGCACAGAGCTTTGAATTGATTTCAGAAAAGGTGCAGTACTATAAGGTGCAGCATGCCCGCTTTGCTTTCATGGGTGAACTGTTAATGCAGAAAACCTTTTCACTGAACGTCTCCATCTGTCTGTTCTCACTCAGTGACACACAGACTCTGAAATTATTCATGCCATGTATTATATGACCGTCTGATTGGACATGCTTTTGTCTGTGCTCAGCCCTGTGGTAAAGAGAAGGTTAAGCCGAATGATTTTTCTACAGTGGGGGTAGAGTAAACAGCCTTGTCTTTAACCCTCCGATCGACAACCCCAAATTAAAGCTGACACAGGCACTTAGTAGCCTCGGACTTCACAAATAGGTCATAGCTGCGTGAGCTGATGTAGCTAGAAGTATGTCATAACTAATTACCTCCATCAGGGTTTCTTCCCCCCATCACTAACCCTGACAGACTGATCAGTACCGAGGCTGTGTCTGTTGTATTTCTGCTCCAGATCCACTGCAAATACATGGCTTTATATGGAGCATGGCATGAATGAATGTCACATTTCCTGGTAAATGGGTCATTCCAAGTGGGTGTGAATGAATCGTATCCCTTTATTGTGTGTCATTACAAGATGGTGAGGCTCAGGGACTCGGGGCCCGTTTCATTAAGTGCAAGTGGATTAAAGTAGGGCCCAGGGGAGATAAACACTCTCTTTGATTGGGTAGAGAAATAAATAATTCATATCTGTGTTTTAATCTCTAAAGTGCACAACACTTCACTGAAACATACTTCTTGCTTTATGACATCGATGAGAAATTTGCACACCAACCAATGAACAATATATCTTTCTGGTTTTATTATAGGATTTGTTGGTGGGAGATTTTAAAGGACAATTTGAAGAAAGATCTAGCAAGCATGTTGCTTTTATGGGCTCAGCACTGTTAGGAGTATGTGCAAAACAAATGTTAATTGTAGATTGTATCTAAAACTTGTACATGACATTATCAATAATAGTTTATGATAACTCCCACCCTGCT
This sequence comes from Pyxicephalus adspersus, assembly GCF_032062135.1. Classification (NCBI taxonomy): domain Eukaryota; kingdom Metazoa; phylum Chordata; class Amphibia; order Anura; family Pyxicephalidae; genus Pyxicephalus; species Pyxicephalus adspersus. The sequence goes on along the minus strand of NW_027317412.1, from coordinate 2,373 downwards.
ATTGTGAAACCTGGAAAAGAGGAATAAATATTTATTATTGTTGTGGTCTTTAAAGAGACCGTTTTTTGTTTATGCACAGCAACAAGTTTACTTTCATGGTTGCATGACTGCTGAGATGGAAGAATGATGCCCAGAACTTCCCGGTATGGTGGGAGAGGGTATTATTTTCCTTCAACATTCCGTTTCTGGAATCTACAATCTTGGTGGCTCGGGCACCCTTCCATTGGCCAGTGATTCATGGGGAGAGAACTTTTACCCTTTTGTAAACAGCTATTCAAACATTCAAAACTTACACAAAGCCAATTTGTTGACAAAATGGATGCAAGAAAAAGTGTATACATTAGGGGCTGATGGTGATCAACATTTAAAGCAGAACTTTTCACACAAAAAAAATGCCTTTGATCACTCCATTACCGAGCCCAGTGAGTCATGTGCTGTTTCAGCTAACATTGCCATTTTCTTTCTTCACGTTTTTTTGTCACGCCACCAAAGCTCACAAGATGGGTCGATGGGTCTTCCTCCAAATGATCTCATTGCGCATGCATGAGATAGAGCACTTAGTTTTTGTATTTTCTACTTTAGAGAACCCTCAATGATGTATGCCTGATCTCGGGTATGAGCAGAAGGAGCAGCCTCCTGGGATATATGATGCAAGTATCATAGGAGGCTGCAGGTTTCCCCTTCAGTCTTTAACACCACAGCAATAAAGACAAAAGGAGAAGGGATATCCCCTAAAAAAATTTAAAAAAGCACTAATTTCTTCTGTTAAATAAAAGGGATAGCCACCCTTTTTTATAATGTTAAAATGTGATGATGGGTCTCAAATAAATAAACATATTGCTTTGTTTTAAATGGGAAACTTACTGGTTCACTGTAAAGATTCCTGAACCAGTAGCGCAGTGTAAATTTCTAGATATATAACTGTATGTTAGCTTTGCGCTTGTAGACATGGAAAACAATTCCATTGTGTCAACAGCTATAAGGTGCAAGGGCTTACCTGAAAAGCTCAGTAGGGTTCCTGTTTTTCTTACATAGTCTTTATTATTCTAAAGGATGTAAATTGGACATTGTGCACTCAGATTAAAGAATGGAAAAGTCTACAGTTTTCTGTCACAAAAGGTGCTTGCCTTTTGCATGCATGTACGTTCATGCTTAAATGTTTGGCAAATTCTGTATGTTTATAATGAGGTCAGTAAACTTTTGTGCTTTTGAAAAAATCTACATCAAAACAAACACAAAGCCCTGCGTGCTTCTTGTTTTAGAGCATTTATATGCACAGTCAGGGTTGTTTGTTAATGAATTGTAATGCATGACAAATACATCAAGCATACGTTTTTTACATTCTCCATGCAGTTCCAGGAAATGTGTAATAAATTGGTTGATCTATACTGTTCTCCCCAGTAACATTGTGCTAAATCAGAAAGTTACATTTTATGTAAATTTAAATTTTGTGTAATCTAATGCTTCCAAAAACCTGAAAGTATTTCACATGTTCACTAGGTTCTAAGCCCATTGCTGTGTGACTTTCCTTTTCTTCATCCTCCTATCACTAGGTATTTCTGATTGTAAGAGGATACTGGATTTGGGTGTTAGGAAACATTCTTCTGCAACACAAGGTGGATTTTTTTTTTAACCAAAACAAAAATAATATTGTATAAAATTCACTCTCTTTAAACTGTTCACTTATTTATTTCTCATTATTTAATTATCAGACCTGATTGGAGTATACCTTTAAAACCAAGTTCAAGAAAGTAAACTAAGATATTCTATCAAAGCACCATCTTATCTATTTTTAAAGGTCTCCAAACTGTTTCTAGCACTAACTTCTTTATTGCTTAAATCAATGTTATTTATCATAGTTGCCCCCTATAATATATTAATATTATATCACTAACACCTGATAGGTTTATTGTTTGCGGAGTGATTTTTTGTAAATGTATTTTTTCAAAATACAATATGCACTTTCTGACCTTCTGTCTTCAAATGTTCTGCCTTCTACCTACATATAGTTGTATCTCACACTCCCCTGAAGAAGGCTAGCAGGCGAAATGTGTCGGGACCTGAGACTAATAATTTCCTTAAAATGTCCTAAAACATCATCCCCCTTTGAGACATTATGGCGTGTGAAATTTAACTAGACGGGTTTTGTTTAGTCCTCACCTTTATTCGCCTATCCCTTTCTTCAATAATGACCTACCTGATTATGGATTCCTAAAAGTGGAACATTCCTCGCCTTCCACGTCTGGTCATTCTTTGTAATCGGAAGCCATGCTAACAAATAATCGGAGTTGGTGTGCGTGGGGAGCCAGGAATGACATAAGGTTATTTTATATATTTTGGAGCCCCCCTTTTCTCAGGGATATTGGGAGTGTT
>NW_027317411.1:7118-15236 GCF_032062135.1 Pyxicephalus adspersus | reverse complement strand
TCATGATAGATTGTGTCTGTGGACATTGTTTTTTCTGCTCCTGAGATTTGAGCAACTTGCCTCCAAATGCAGGTCGTCAAAATCCAAGTTTCTTTTGCGTCTGACCTGATTTTTTTTTTTAAATGCAACAGGTTCTGTTCAGGTGTTTTATCTGCCAGTCTTTTCTCATCAGTTGCCAACTGTAATCTAAATGCATGCAAATGTTTGAGCACAAATAACAGTAGGACAGTTGCCCTAAAGGTGTATGGTATTGTATGATCTATATCAGATGGCCAAGCATGAGTTACAAAATGGTTGGGACAAAGTTTGTGCAAATTACAAAGTGACAAGATTAGAAAGTAATTTGGCCTACGGGCACAGTAGACCAAACAAGCACATTTTATTCTCATGACCATAGTAGTTTGTCATGGTTTGCATTTGGGCAGAGGTTGGACTAAGTCATCACTCTTAAAGTCCAAGTCGAGTCCTAAGTCACCAAGAATTCTTCCAAGTCAAGTTGCTTCATTTATTCCCATTTGTCCCTATGTAGAAACAGCTCTGATCTGTTCTTGAGCACAGGATTGCATTATAAAGTCCACAGCTTTCTCCTCTTGACAGCTGGAGAGGGAATGGAAGAAGGCAGTGAGGCTTCTGTTACACAGCCCCCTTCAGCTGTCCGAGGAGAAAAAGAATGCAAGAAAGGCAGGGAGGAAGGCGCTGTTACAGAAGACCCGCCTTATCGCCTTCATGCCTTCCCCCTTCAGCTGTCAGCTGAGAAAGCAAGTTGTGAGTTAAGTTGCAAGTCGCTGGGGAAAACCCCCAAGTTGAGTTGAATGTCATTCATTAGGCGACTTAAGTCACTCCAGTCCAAGTTGCACAACTTGAGTTCCAACCTCTGCATTTGGGTACCTTGGAATGGCACAGATCAACACCTGAAGGGTACATACTATAAATTATAATCAATCCTACTTAGTGGCTTAGAACATATTGCTATGCTTTGTTCTACATTAGACTATCCTTTAGACAAAAGTTAAATATTGTCATTGTGTATGGCATGAAAAGTAAAATAAAAGGTTTTAAGGTTTTCAGTTTCTAGGCTGCCCTTTCTGAGACCAAAAAACTAGTTGTCAAACTGGTCTTCTGCATCCCTACTTAAACTTGTTTTGGTTTGTGGAATATACCATCAAAAGCGGTTTTGCTTGCTTTGTTTAAAGCAGCAAATCGTTTATCTAGTAAGAATATCAGTGAGCTTATATCTTCGTGTGTACTCCTGATAATAGGGAAGGTTAACTACAATAACCGTTCTGTCCTAGTAATAACTTCTGCTACTCTTCCAAGTGTTGTCACCCCAACACAGGTACACACAACAAAGAAAAGTAAAGTAAATTGCAGCATTTAGTATAGGAAAACATCTAGGGGTGGTCAGTACAACTATCTCATACTTTGGCTCAATGCTAAGCCACTACCTGTCGGTACTAACCTATGTACGCAAATAGAATGACACTGTACCAGGTATTGAATATCCAAATCTCTAATTCTCTTTGAGTTCAAAGTAAACTTTAGTGAAATGTGATCACAGGCTTCCAAAAAACCCAGTGGGGGTTTCTTTACACTTAGTGATTGTAAACTATAATGTGCCATAGTTGATGATCTGTAGATTAGGGTTGGTCAAGTCAGTAAGCATTCTTGCTACTTGGAAGCCCTCAGTGGCTTATTAAGGAATGCATCCATAACTAGAAGTTAGTACACTTCCTTACAATATTAGATTTCCCAGCACTTAAACAATAAAGCTGGTTATAGTAGACTATGCTGCCTCCTTAAAGACGTGGATATCTCAATCCACTCTATAGTCAAAACAAGACTTTACATGGTGAAGTAAATGGGATCCAGAAGATTTTAAAGAATGTTGTGGCCAGAACTGAGACTGGGTTATGACCAGTGTTGGATACGGGGCGATATTGACGGGGAGACATTTGTGAAAACTAGAAATGTGTTCTCTTACAGGTGCTACCAGTCTGTGTATTGTCTTCAGTCTGTATTTAATTGTCAAAATCCATCCTTCTCCCATGCCTCTGCCTGTCTGTGTACCATGGACTATACAAGCAATCGGAAGAGAACATCTGTCTGTGGAAGAGATCGAACAATCTAGTAACTCTGTAATTTTTTGATCCACTTTTTTGCAAACTTGTCATGTCTTGTAAAATAAATACTTGTTTGTGGGAAGTCCCTTTGACTTTTTAATATTTTCAGGTAATCTATTGCACAAAATGATACATGTAGTACAGAATTGTATTGCTGCCTTTAACCCACACCACAAACTGTGGCTGTAGTCTTCAACCCTAAATTGGCCACCTTCTTACTTATGCATTGTGGTATCAAGAGTAGGGCACACTAAAACTACAACCCCCCCGCCCATAAATGCTGAAGAGGCACAAGCTATGGAGCCCTAGAATAGGGAACCCAGCTTGAACATTCTACCCTTGTGCTTGTTCTTACCAATGTCAAATTACTCATACATGGTTATGAAACACTAATAATAGAGCAATGTTTCTTTGGAGCAATGTTTCTTTGGAGCAATCATTCTTGTCAGAAACCTAAAAATGTATTTGCAGTAACAGATCTTGGTAGCACCAGTTGTCTAAAAAAGGGTTTAACACATGAAATGGGTCATTCGCTCTTTGCCCAAAGACTGTCCGATACTCCAGGAACAAGTCTTGGATTTTGGTAATGCATGAACAATAGATAATGATTTCTATCTAGTTTCTCAATTGACACATAAATGCAAATCTTTTTATTGGGGTGCAGGTTTTAAGGCAGGTCTGAAATGCACCCTGATGGGTTTTTATTCATTTGCATTCTTTGTTTGGATATGCTTGTAGTCTAATACACTCCATCCCAGAACAAATTCATAATGGGAACTTTCATCTGTGAATAAAGCTACTTTTGAATGCTTTCTCAGGTCACATCCATCTGTGAATTTACTTGCCCTTAACTAAAGATGGCCTTGTATATATTGGCACTACTGAACTTCCAGATTACAGTAGATATATCCTGAAATACTTATGGCTTATGCTCAATTGTGAACCATAGCCATCTTCATTCAGTGTATTAACAAATAAAATCATCTGAAGGAAACTTTGTCAAATAATTTAAGTACAAGGTGCATCTAAAATCACAATTTGTGTTCATTGATACATTGTAATGTGTAAATGAGTTGTGTTGCATATACATAAATCATGCATGGGCCATACAATCGGGCATAGATTTTTATCTATAGTGACTATTAGAAGTTAAAGGATAGGAGCACTTTAAAGCAAAGTACCCTTTTTGTCATACCCCTGAACCAACGACTATTTCAGGCTTATAGACCTAAATAAAGCCGTGACCGAAAGCCACATACAAATAGAGATGGTACCATAGAACTCTTTGGAGATGTAAAAAGTGGTGCAGCCAAGACAGTAAAGATTATTGGCGACATATGTCAACCACAGAACTGTGCCCATCAGATTAAAGTAAGGCTGCATCTGTAGAGGGGGTATGTGGCATAGGTCAATAGCAGGGGGCAAATTGATAATTAATTATGATCTAATATTGTTACATTGTTGTCTTTTTAAATAAAATATTTCTTTATATTTTGTTTTATAGTGCTGTCATATGCAGCCACTTGCTTTCTATATAAATTCAATCCACCGATGGCTGCAGAGCAAGGCTCAAGTTTTTTCCTGACAAACAATGACCCAATATATAAAGCACATAGAAACAAGAAGTACCTGATCAAAAACCTAATCCCAAGATCACCAAAAACAAAATACTGAAAATGATTGTTATTTAATATGTTAATGTTTATATGGAATTTAGTGATTGGGTTTACAAACATTTGGCTGGGGTAATGGCTAACCCAGTTATACATCATACTACAATAAAAAACGACCCCATGTTTATACCTAAAGAAGAGGTCCTTTATTTCATGTATATTAACACTTGGAACAAATTTGCCTGCATGTAACAGATAATGTAAATGCTGAGTTCCTGTCACACAAGTGCAGACATTGTGTATTTGTGCCAGATGAAATTTCTCCTCATATAACATTCCTATATTGAAGAGAAACCATTATTTCTCGGAAAGGCAATGCTGACTAAGTGACAGCAGAGTCAGTTGACACCGGTGATGGCAAGTAAGTAGTTTTTCCTAATGTGTAATTTTTGGATTTTTGTTTTTTACCCTGTCTGTTTGGACACTTGCTACCTGGGAAATCTATTTTCTCTGCTCATTTTTCTTTTGTTTGCCACAAAGACTACTAGATTGTAAGCTCTTCGGGGCAGGGTCCTCTCCTCCGGTATCGCTGTCTGTATTAGTCTGTCATTTGCAATCCCTATTTAATGTAAAGCGCTGCGTAATATGTTGGCGCTATATAAATCCTGTTTAATAATAATAATAAAAAGGCCCTAGAAAGCAGTAGAAAATCAGCATAAGAAAATCAGCATAAGCATTAATTCCTATCCAAAAAGTTTGGACTTTCGTTTGTACACTTTTATGAAGAATGTACATGGATGGAACTTTTAGTACAAAGTAAGTAGGTGTAGGACACCCCCTGCTACACTTCCAGTTCTGTGGATTATCAGGCATTAGTACATTTAATCACCTATTTACCGCTCTTTTCCCTTTTACTGACCTTAAAATACAAATCCAAAAGTTAGGAGATTGGGTGGATTTATTGTAATTTTTTTAGCTAAAAATTGTTTTGTATTTTAATATTTTTATTGAGTTTTAAACAAAGTAGATTGAACAACAAGCCTTTTAACAGACATATGCAAAATGTGGCCAGATTATAAAGGGTATGATTTTGAGACATTGAGTTATAATGAACAGTTGGCATCAGCAATTTAGAAAAAAAAAGACTCAGAACCATTTTTATAGTCATGTCTCATTGAAATATCATAACAATAACACTAAAAAAAGGGAGCGAGAAAGGGATAAATAAAAAGGGGAAACAAAGGAAAAAAAGTCACGGATAAAGGAGGAAAGGTAAAGGAAATACTTTGTATTCTGTATTAGGATATTTTTGAAAAGATCATCTGTCATGTATTATTAAAGGAGATCCAGGGCTCCCAGATATCATCGAATTTAACCAGGGAGTTCTTTAACGAATGTGTGTCTATCAATAATCATACCCAGTTTAGTCAAGATGGGGTCCAGTGGTATTGTATTCGTTTTCCAAGCCTTTGCTAAGGAGATTCTTCCTGCAAGCAGAATCAGTTAAGTCAATTTTAGCGCTGGCTTCGGAGAGCTGAGCTTAATTTACTGAAAAGGGCTCCCTCTGGGGTGCTCAAAATCTCACATTTCAAAACCTTAGATATCAACTGAAACACCTCTTTCCAAAAACACTGGGTAATCAGACATGACCACCAGATATGAATGATAGAGCCTCTGGAGTTGCAACCTTGGGAACACAGTGGGGAAGCAGACGGAATAAATGTAGCCAACCTATCTGGTACCAGGGCACTTTGAGCATGCAAATGTCCAAAAAAGAAATCTGGTGAGGGTTGATGCACCACGTAAATTTAAAAATAAACTCATTTTTGATTGTTCAAGTGATTGTAGCATCTTATTTAGGGTGTCACTCGGGCCAGTCCAGATAATCAATATATCATAGCCATAAAAGTATGTACTGAAGATAGGAACAGAATTCCAGATTGGAAAATAAATATTTTTCCCAATGTCCAAGATATAGGTTTGCGTACGATAAGGCGCATTTTGTCCCCATTGCGACGCCTTGTGATTGTAAGTACATTTGATTTATAAATGTGAAGATATTGCGGGTTAGAATATATTCCAATAGTTTTAGAATAAATTGGTTATATGTACAAATGTAAGGATTGTCTGTTTGAAGGAATTATGCTATAGTCTGTAGGCCTCGTGAGTGGGGTATACTGCTGTACAGAGCTTCCACGTCCACCGTGGCTAAAAGTGTGTTAGGGGGAACAGTCATGTCTTGCAATGTTTAAAGTAGCTGAATTGTATCTTTTAAATAGGGTGGTAATTGAATAACATAAGGTCTGAGGTAGGTGTCAATCAAGTTACTTGCCCTGGAAGATATAGAATCATTCTTGGTGTGTCTTGGTAGTTATCACTTCTGAAATTGTGTCCATGATGGCACTCTTCAAGATTCACAATTCCTGACCAGATTTTCAAAAGCAATGTTTGCAATCTATTTCAATCCATGAGGTATGGATTTACCCAACTCTTACACTCTCCTCTTCCTTGGGTGTGCTTCGCATGTCTCAATGGACCAAAAGATCATCTCAACAAGAAGGGACAAGCATTGACAGGCCAGTGTGGGGTGCCTGAAGTGGTGTATTCCAGTTTCTTAGACATGGAGGCTTCACTGTCAAGGGATCTGACTGGTGGATTTAGATCCTGTGTGATGTGGTAGAGCAGCTGTTGTTGGGGGGTCCCTTGAACCATGAGAAATCTGTCCCACTAAGGTCACTTTAGCTGACACCAATGACTTTTTGGCTATCTGTAAGGGTGACCTTCTTCCCACTGACCACCACACTGTGAGCTGTGGATATAGAATTTATTGGCAGGGATATGTCCAAATACCTAAAAGTTATTTCAAGGGTTTTCCCATGTTAAAAAAAGGTTGAGAAAGGCAAATGAGCTTTAAGGATATGAAGAACTAGGGGCCTCTTCTGATGTTCATGAGGCACTTGACCACTGTCTATGAGGCCTAGTTCGAAAACCAACCATACCTCTTCATCATTGCATACAGAAACATTTCCAATGGGTTTTGTAAATCTGGTCAAACAGCTGTTGTATCTTTTTCCTCCACTTGCATGCATTGGAATGCTAGCCAAAAATAGTCACAGGGGTTCCACAGCAATCCATACAAGCTTAGTCAAGTCCGACTGCCACCCCCCCCAATCTTAGAGAAACATTTGGCCAAATAGTAAAAATAGTCAATGTGATATGTTTATAGATAGTTGTAGTTGACGACTAATAATGTGATTGCAGTTTTATTTAACATTAGTGAACAGGGAAGATAGAGGTAGATATGAGATTTGATGTCAGGGAGCCTGCACAGCAACAAATGACTGCAGGTTCCATGCAAGTCATGAAAGTTCCAAAACCAGCAGTATAAAAAAACAGAAGAGTATTAGGTGTCAGCTGTTGTCAGCATTATCCTGGCCCCCACATCTATCAATGACGTATATTCCTTTAGTATAATAGGACTTTTCTGGCTTGTAATTCAGTTTCGTGTTTCTCAATGCACTCGCTCCCCCTCCCTGTTATTCTCGCTTTCTCTCTCTGGTATTTGCTGACATTGTACATCCCCAACCTTTCCTTTTAACACATCCAAATTCTGTTTTTGTACATGTTGGGTTAGGTTCTCTCACTGTGAGCAGTACTGCAGGAACAATGTAAAATATGTTCTTCAGAGGCCATCAGGGAGATTTAAAATGTACTTGTAGTGTTTTTCTTTTACTAAAACTATTTTTATTCAATATGTCTTAAACTGCTAGAAATTTTAAATAGTTTAGGAACATCATAGCTTTCATCTGGGTGTGTTTTTCTGTACTGGCCCAGCTCCTGCGCCTTCATTATTATTATTATGTAATTACATAGCAAATATTTTCATCAAAAGTTTTATATAGTTTCCAAGAGAGAAGTGATGAGAGGGATGTCTTCATAAGCAAGGTTTTAACTTGAAACCATAAAATATGTTGCATTCACAAATAAACTTACAGCAAGAGTTTTGTTGAAATGAATGGCCTAAAGACACTAAAAGAATCCTATACTGAGGAGATATGAAAGCTACCAGTGGTGACCCAACTTTCCCAAAATATTAGTTTTCTGATAATTCCTTGCGTTCTTGTCCTTGACCCAGAACAAGTATTCAGATTAGGAGTTCAGTTTTACCTATGTCTTTCCTGACTCCTCACAAAGACAGCCAGTTGACTAGCATTTTCATTGTCAGCAATGGTCATATTTCCACAGGTCTTCTTTAACATAATAAAGAATCATTTTCCAAATACAAGTTATTTATATTGCTGACCCATCTTCAGAATACAGTGTCATGCCTTCCAGGAGAATTTAAGCACTATGCTTGATAAAGAATTGGCCACAGGGGTATAATG
>NW_027317411.1:0-6461 GCF_032062135.1 Pyxicephalus adspersus | reverse complement strand
TGGAGCAACCTTTCTTAACCTTTTTTACCCGAATGGAACCCTTGGCATTTAGGGTCTCAGATAACCCCTACTAAAACTAATGAACTGAGGATCAGGTGGAAAAAAAAACTACTAAGTTAGTGGGATAAAAACCATTCTTTACATTGCTGGTCAGATAATCACACTTACAAATAGCTAAAAGAATCATTGGTGTTCTGCAGTGGTATTGGCTCTGGAACTAGGCAGACAGAATCTAATGGGAGGTCAATTAACCAGGTAAAGGAACCCATGGGAACCTCTAGAGCAGGGGTGTCAAACTCAAATACCCAGTGGGCGAAAATGAAAAATTTGGACAATGTCACGGCCAACCTTGATATTTAATGAAAAACTATCTACAATTGAGGCATGTCGCTAATGAATGTCAACAGAGGAGGGGCCACTTGTGGGTCCTGATTGACGTGTGAGCAGAGCATTCTGGGATTTGTAGTATTAGAAGGTCATGCACGGTCTACTACTCTAGTAGACATTTGGTATTTTTTTGCGGACCAAATGTAATTACAGTGCTGCCCAGATTTGGCCCGTGGGCCTGAGTTTGACACCCCTGCTCTAGAGGAACCCTAGGGTTCCTAGACCCTAATAGAACCCTGGTTAGGAATGGCTGTATTAGAGTTGCGGCTATGTTTAGGAAGATGTGCTTTGTGAACATGTGTACCTGGGTGTGGTGTGTGCCAAGAACTCAAAAGTTTATTTTAAAAACTATTTTAGGTTATTTAAACCTCACAAGCCACAGAAGACTTAAAAAAAAATATTTAGTCCGTGGGTTCTGGTGCACTGTAGTATACCCATACATACAGTAAGTTATCACGTACTCCGTAATACGCAATCACAAATGATTTTTAAACACATGGGCTGAGATGTGATGTGCCTGCCTAATGATGTTGCACCTAAAAAGATGCTATCCAAATAGACTTTTCCAAAAGTCAATATATGCATATGGGTAGGCCTGTCCCATGTAACAGTTTCCTTAGCATACTATAAGTACCTGAAGGCATTAACTAAACAGCTGAGGTCACTTAAAAGGAAACCTGACTTCAAAAGTGAAGATGTCTCCGGTTATAGAAATGTTCATGGTGCCTGAAAAACTTTTATCTGGAATTCTTCATGAAAAATAGTAGCGCACTTCCTGGTAATGTCAGTGTATGTATTGGAATGTCAACTGGCAATGCCATTAGTTTTCTGTTCACTGTTTTCCATGCTGGAAGCTTTGACGTGAGAAAGCAAAGCCCTACCTTTACCAAGATGGCAGCCTCTATACAAAGACATTGCAAAATAAAGCATGATAAATATGTTTTTGGAAGAGATTAGCTAAAAGCAGACCACAAGCAATACTAGTTATTGGTCCTCTGCTTGCCTTTGATTTGGCAGCATGCAGAGCCAAGTACCTCTTTAAGCAAACTTTTACAAAAGTTTTCTTTAAAGTTCAATATGCCAACCCAGTGTTCTCCCCAGCGCCTTTTAGCTGGGCAGAGTGCCCAGGACTTTTCAGTAACCACCTGGCTGGTTTTTGGGTGGTTACTGAGTAGTTGTTACAATACACGGGCTGCCACCCACCTACAATGTCCTCCTACCCTGCCTAAAATATTTTCTGGGTTGAGCACTGCAACCAATGAGATTCATCCATTCAAGTCCTGGCTAGGATTTTGCAGACTAAATTCTAATTGTCTGCTTTGTTTATGCATTTAGTAATAAATGTAGTCTTCATTTAAAAGTGGTAATGGTTATCAGTGGCCTTGAAATGCTTGCATAGGGTTTTTTTTATTGACCTTGAGCAATATTATATTAATGATAAAAAAGGGATCAGCATACCTGATAAAAGATTGAGAAGGAACACACTGTAAGCAAAACTTTAAATAGTTAAGAATATAAAGTAAATCTGAATATACATGAAGGAAAATGGGAGGAATGTACATGACAGAAGTGAAGAGTTGTCGGGGTCATTGCGGCTATGTTTAGGAAGATGTGCTTTGTGAACATGTGTACCTGGGTGTGGTGTGTGCCAAGAACTCAAAAGTTTATTTTAAAAACTATTTTAAGTGATTTAAACCTCACAAGCCACAGAAGACCTAAAAAAAAATATTTAGTCAGTGGGTTCTGGTGCACTGTAGTATACCGTATACCCATACATACAGTAAGTTATCATGTACTTCGTAATACGCAATCACATATGAGTTTTAAACACATGGGCTGAGGTGTGATGTGCCTGCCTGATGATGTTGCAGATGCAATCCAAATAGACTTTTCCAAAAGTCAATATATGCATATGGGTAGGCCTGTCCCATGTAACAGTTTCCTTGGCATACTATAGGTACCTGAAGGCATTAACTAAACAGCTGAATGATCATGGTGCCTGAAAAACTTTTATCTGGATTTCTTCATGAAAAATAGCAGCGCACTTCCTGGTTATGCCAGTGTACGTATTGGAATGTGAACTGGCAATGCTATTAGTTTTCTGTTCACTGTTTTCCATGCTGGAAGCTTTGACGTGAGAAAGCAAAAAAGCCCTACCTCTACCAAGATGGCAGCCTCTATACAAAGACATTGCAAAAAAAGCATGATAAATATGTTTGTGGAAATGATCAGCTGAAAGCAGACCACAAGCAATACTAGTTATTAGTCCTCTGCCTTTTTTTGGCAGTATCCAGAGCCAAGTACCTCTTTAAGCAAACTTTTACAAAAGTTCAAAATGCCAACCAATGAGATTCATCCATTCAAGTCCTGGCTGGAATTTTGCAGACTAAATTCTAATTGTCTTCTTTAAGTTAATGCATTTAGTAATAAATTTACTCTTTATTTAGAAGTGGTAATGGTTATCAGTGGCCTTAAAATGCCTGCATGGGGTTTTTTGAGTGACCTTGAGCGATAATATATTAATGATAAAATAGGGATCAGCATACCTGATAAAAGAAGATTGAGAAGGAACACACTGTAAGCAGAACTTTAAATAGTTAAGAATATAAAGTAAATCTGAATATACATGAAGGAAAATGGGAGGAATGTACATGACAGAAGTGAAGAGTTGTCGGGGTCAAATAAATAATATTCGATACTTCCAGTTTGACGTAATATAGCAGAAAACTGTGAATGTCATGTGAATGGAATTGACAGGACTAGGGCTTATTTTGTAATAGCATTGCTATGGATGTTTCTGGAATGTATAGCAGAGATTACTCTGCCGTTTAAAAACTATACACACTTTAAAAACTAAAAATAGAATGTTTGCATACAGCCTAAAAATTGGAGGTGGGTTTCTTATTTTCAAAAATTAGATCCCCATTCTTAAACATACTGTATGGCTGAAGATAAAACAATATATGTGAAATGAAGCAATTCTGGAAAAGACAGATCAATGCGGGCGCTCCCATTTTTATTTTTCTGGCACTGAAGTGGCATCCAAGTTACTAGTGATGTGTGGATGACTAGCGATCCCCAAATGTATTGTGTATGGCGATGTCATCTGGCCCCTGGCTGTTTATAGCTCCCCTGGGAACTAGGGCTGTGCCTCCAAAATATCTTGGATGTATTGTTAGACTTTACAGGCCTACAATTTATACAGTTCTTCAGTCAGGAATAAAGATTTCTTCTCTCGGATACCAGCTTGCAATGCCAGCATTACACAGACAACATCATCATGACTTCAGCCCATGAAAATATAGATTTCTAAAACAGCAACAAAACAAATCCACCCCTGGTCAACCACAGCTGACCAGCTGGCCCCGTAAAAGCTCTCGTGTCAAGGAACTTATGAGAATCGTGGAATTCACTGAAAATCCTGCCGTAGGCTGAAGTGTAGGTGTATGTGTAAATCTGTGGAATGACTAAGACTATTTCCATGGCTCCTTATCAAAACAGGAAACCAATGAGAACAACAGGATGAGCGAGCAGGGGAGAGGTATAAAGTACTCGGATAAAACGTTATTTGTTCAGCAGAAAGAAAAAAAATCAAGGGTTATAGGTAAGCAAGATATCACAGGAAGGAAGAAAACAGAGGAATATAAGGACAGAAGGAGCAGATTAGGTTATTTATCTCAAGTTTTCTCAGGCCGTAAGGAATTGAAGGGCTTGTTCAGCGGGGTTGTAAATTATTGGTGCAAGGGCAATTCCAAACAATCAATTTTCAAAATATTTGGAGAGCACAAGTCAGTCACTGAATTTATTCAGGTGCATTAAATCCTGGTACCTCTACAGCACTAGTACTTGCTGTGTTCTGGTTCCTCAATAGTAGTAATGGGACAGTAATTTAGAGATATCAGGAGCCACTGGAAGTCTGTTTGAGGCTGGCTACCAGCAACTACTGTCCGGACTAAGCAACTTTGGCTGATTCCATTCAGTTTAAGACATCATTGGAGTAAAGTAATGGCCAAAAATGTACAGAATTGTGCCATACATGTTCATGCTGTTATGCAAGGTAAACAATAAATATTTTAAATAAAAAGTATACTCAATATATACATATATATATATGCTTAGCATGTTTATTGTTGGCAGATCATTTTGAAAGTAGCTTGCAAACCAAAGAGTGTGGGCACCCTTGGATTAGATATATACATTAATCTTTACCACTTAAGAAGGTATTCTCAATCACCATATCCCACTGGATACTCCTAAAACGTATCATCCTCCATAACACTAATCTAAACTAATGATTAATTTTTCAAATGCAAGTCTCTACCTCCCTTGAGGAAGCCAAACGGCAAAACGCGTCAGAACCAAAGACCACTACATTTAATCTGCTGACCTGAAGCTGATAAGCTTACATGTTGAGTTTAGCACCACTGCTGGTTTATTAGGTTGTTATTGTGCCTTTTTAAGTTATATGTAAAATTGCATGATCATGTGCTATAAAAAAAGCCCCTCTTTGCCTATTTTCTCTCTATTTTCATAACCATCATAAAATCTTAGTTTATGTAGCAGGATTTAAACAGTTGAGCTAAAATAATTTCAACAAATGTGCAGTTGACTAAAAAAAGGTCTCTAAAGCCATTTAGCTGTATTTTTGGATAGCGTAGGATAGTGGATGGCTGATCAATTGGGGACATTTACTATTTAAATCAGCACAAAGCAAGGGAAAACCCACAGACACTTCACACATCAACAGCCATCATCTTTGAAACAATGACCTTCTATCCCTGTGACAATTTTGAATATCTCCCCATTACTGTATAACACACAGCCGGCTCCCCATTACTGTATAACACACAGCCGGCTCCCCATTACTGTATAATACACAGCCATCTCCCCATTACTGTATAACACACAGCCGGCTCCCCATTACTGTATAATACACAGCTGGCTCCCCATTGCTGGATCCCTATGGCTACCTCCCCCAGGTGTCTGATCAGCCTCTCTGCCTGTCCTGCTGGCATTGGGGCCCCCTCCACCCCTCAATTTTTGATTCCTCCACATAACAGTCCCATCATCTCACCCTAATCCTGCAATCCCGGAAGTAGTGGACTCGCCCCTCTCTCTGTTCATTGGTGGAAGCCAGGCGAGCCTCTCTTTCT
The DNA here is from genome assembly GCF_032062135.1 of Pyxicephalus adspersus. Taxonomy (NCBI): domain Eukaryota; kingdom Metazoa; phylum Chordata; class Amphibia; order Anura; family Pyxicephalidae; genus Pyxicephalus; species Pyxicephalus adspersus. Next base: position 921 of record NW_027317411.1, on the reverse strand, counting down.
TATTGGGCAATACGCTGCTCTGTTTTCCCCAGTTGAGCGTGGCTTGGTTTAAAGGCAAAAAGGTATTCACTATTAGAAAGATCACCTAGGCAATCAGGGAATGTGACATTCACTCAAACAATACCTGGTAGAGTCAGTTATTGCCATTGAAATACTTGAAATGTTTGAAGGAATGTCAGATTCCCTGTTTTATAAATAAAGTCACTTTTATGGTATTATTGTAATAATGTAAATGTATTTAATAAACTTTAAACAGAAACTTACTACTTTGGAACAACTTACTCATCAATACCCTAAAGTTATTTATTTTTGTATTATTTCTACACCGTTTTCAATAAATTCCTTTTGTGTCAAAAGAGTATTTTGCACATATTTTTATTAAAAATAAACAGGATTTATATAGCGCCAGCATATTATGCAGCGCTGTACATTAAATAGGGGTTGCAAATGACAGACAGATACAGCCAGTGACACAGGAGGAGGGGAGCCTGCCCAGAAGAGCTTACAATCTAAGAGGTGAGGGAATAACACACAATAGGAGGGGAGAGATGGAATGATGGGAAGTAGTGTGGGATTTACGAGACGGGTAGGCAATTCTCAAAAGATGGAATTTGAGTGCTCTTTTAAATGAATAGAAAGTAGGAGCAAGCCAAATAGGATGAGGAAGACCATCCCAGAGAGTTGGGGCAGCTCTAGAAAAGTTTTGGAGCAGTGCGTGTGATGAGGTTATGAGTGAAGAAGTCATTAGTAGGTCACTGAAGGAGTAATATGAATGATATAGGGAATATTATTATTATTATTATTATTACACAGTATATTATTAGTATTAGTATTATTAGTATTAGTACACAGAGGAGTGATGGGAGCCTCCTGGAGATGAGATCTGGCTTGTGGGAATGTCCCTTACCAGTGCATATTGCA
>NW_027317410.1:3596-15267 GCF_032062135.1 Pyxicephalus adspersus | reverse complement strand
CACCTGCGCACACGTCCAATGTTGTGGCTGCCAAATAGAACACCCTGGGTTTCCAATTGGTCCACCATCCCCCTACTTACCTGACCTGGCCCCTTCGGACTATTATCTGTTCCCGAATTTGAAGAAACACCTGAAGGGGCAATGTTTTGAGGACATTTCTGACGCAAAGATGCTGCTGAGAGCTAGTTTGCGGCCCAACCAAAGGACTTTTATTTGAACATTCCAGAAAAGCTGCAACTACGCTGTACCAAGTGCATCAGTCTCAGGGGGGAATATGATGAATAAATGTGTTATTTCATAACTCTGACTCTCTGCTTTCTGGGCAAAGCCAGGAACGTCTCTTCTCCCCCTCATAGACCAGAACTGTAACAGGGGCAAATTCAGGAGCAATGTCTTCCCCTGCTGCGAGCCATCTGTACATTGATGTATGCTGCTTATAAAAGGGTAAGTGACTTCAGCAAATCAAAGCAAAACCTAATTTGATGCAAAGGTATAATGTTGCAGTTTGATCATTGGGGGAGAGGAGACTGATATTATAATATTATTATTATTATTATTATTATTATTATTATTAATATTATTAATACAAAACAGGATTTATATAGTGCCAACATATTCCACAGCGCTGTACATTAAATAGGGGTTGCAAATGACAGACAGATACAGACCGTGATACAGGAGGAGAGGACCCTGCCCAGAAGAGCTTACAATCTAGAAATCATCTCAGCCTAATCAAAGTCTCTGCCTGGAGCTCTAAGACCATTTTCTTTAATTGATACAAAGTGGATACAAGTGAGTCTGTGTCGGATGGACAGAATGCAGGTCCCATGCAGGAAAATGAAGCAAAAATGGTAATCGCGGCCCCTTAGTGATTGTAAAGCAATATTCTACCCTCATGGTAATGGTGCCTTCAGCATGCTATGTCAGTGCCTGTCATGGAGGGTCCCCTATGAATTATATTGGGGGGAGGATTTGGCTTCAGACTCCCCCAGCATGCACACAGCTTCTGCAATAAATACACCTACATGTCACCCTGGCATGTACATGGGGGGCAGCCATTGATGCTCAGGGTCCGGCTGGTGCATTTCCTATGTTATTGGCCCATTGGACCCCTGGAGGAGCCTGATAGCCCAATCACCATCCTCGGTTCTGCTCATGGATAAGCATGATATTATTTATTGATACAGAGCCCTCCGGACAATAAATCTCTGATATTCTTTTTCCATTGGCTGGTCTTGCATCCATGTAGCAAACTTGTTAACCTGGTGACACATTGGCACTCTTATATCACCATCTGTGCCATGGCAGCTGCCCCCTCCATCACATTGATCTCTTTATTATCGGGGCATCAGATCTGCGCCATCCCATGGTCTTTCCATTGACGGCTGCGTGGGATTCATTACGAGGAAGGAAAATTGTCTGATAAGAGTTCGCTCTTTGAAAAGCCCTTCAAGCGTCTGGAGAGAGCAGCTAATCATCATCCCCAATGACCCCTCACACATCTCCGGGGAGGAACGAGGAATGATGGAGGGGATCATCTACTGGACAGATCTATCCACAATCTAATAAGAACTCACTGCCCGGCTCCTCAAATTAATTTTAATTAATCTCAAGAGTTTTTATTCAATTAAAAAGGAAAAAAAGAAATTGCTCAGCTGGAGAATTTCAAGTAAATCTAAATGCAATCAATAAAATCTCATAGAAGGTAAAATATGTTCAAGAGAACCTGTCAGTATCTTCTCAGGTCTGCAGGAATATGCAACAGTATCATTATATTATTATCATTGTATATTATTATCATTGAAAACTCCACCTGTTATTAATAAAAAGCTGTATGTGGGCTCCAATCAGTGCTGAGATATCAGTCTGCTGCAGGCAGGAGGAAGCATTTCCTCAGTCTCCTTCCCAAGGATCAGACTGCATTATTGTAATTTTGTATCAGTCACAAGGGAGAGGCTGCAGCCGGGGCTGATCTGTGTCAGATATTTGTGAACACCTCTGGTGTAATTTTGCAGCTGTGCAGAATTACGAAGACGGATAACACAGCTCCCACTTTTGTATGTACCGACCTTCTTTAGGCAGCTGACATTAATATACAAGGGGTTCATATCTTTGCATTGTGGGGTGCAGTAACATTGCAGTTTTATGTCTTTTTGTTGCAGAGTCAGGTCCAGGAAAATTGCTCAGGAAGGAGTTTCAGCAACTACTATAGATTGCTTTAAGAAAAAGCTGGATGATTTCTAGAAGCACAGAATATAACTGGGGATTAAGGATTTAAAAGGAAAGAATACAGACTGGTGATCCAGGGAACATCCGATTGCCATAATGGAATCAGGAAAGAATTATTTTCCCCTGTTGGAGCAAATTGTACCCGGGGTTTGTTTGCCTTCCTCTGGACCAACTATGTCTTATAGAGTTTTATATCTGGGATATGTTTATTTCCTTAGTGGGTGAACTTGATGGATTTATGTTTTTTTCAGCCTAAATATGTATCAGTGTAACATCATACCATCATACATCTTCCCATGCGGTGCTGCAGTAATGCAGAGTCCAATAGTATGCAATTGGACCCCAACCGGAAATAAAATAGTAAAATAGATTTTTCACCCGCATTTGGTCAGATTCACTATCGCTGTTAAACCATAAACGCTGGATAAATGATTTCATCTTTACAACAACGACTATCTTCTAATTTAGCGTGGCCTCTCCCCTGCGCCCTTCCTATAGATCTGTCCCTCATGGCGTCCATATAACCACCAACGAAGAATCCTATGACATAAATTGTATCTGATTGGTCAGAAATGCGCCATGAAAGCCCCATTGTTCTCCCAGCCCTGACGGGTGAAAATCTTTGTATCATACGCCATAGAAAAAAGCGACTTTCAGGAAATTTTAATCCCAATTCTTGGGCGCTGCATCAAACGCAGTCACCATTGCTAAGCAACGTCAGCCGGTCAAGGGCGCCATCCATGCCAAGGCGAGGGTCACGACCCCTCTCAGATGGTTAACATGCTGCCAATTAAATATAAGAATGTCTGACGGCTTATCTCACACACACAGACAGACGCAGGGAATGCGCCTAATACAGCCAAATCTGCATGGAAAAGACAAAGCTGGGCGGAGGATGGGGAGCAATGACGGGCTGTGCTGAGGAGAATGGCGCTTCCAGATTCCAGAGCAGAGGACACGCGCCACAGCCAAATAATTAACAAGTATGCAGACAGTGATGGCCTCATGTCACAGCCTTAAGGGGGCGCAAAAATATCAACACATCTTTTATTGGGGCAAAAAACTCAAGTGTTACCCCGAGCATCACAACCTGAAGAATAAAATCAAATCCCACCCTTCTATAGATTGCTTTAAGAAAAAGCTGGATGATTTCTAGAAGCACAGAATATAACTGGGGATTAAGGCTTTAAAAGGAAAGAATACAGACTGGTGATCCAGGGAACATACGATTGCCATAATGGAATCAGTAAGGAATTTTTTTCCCCTGTTGGAGCAAATTGTACCCGGAGTTTGTTTGCCTTCCTCTGGACCAACTATGTCCATAGGGTTTTATATCTGAGATATGTTTATTTCCCTAGTGGGTGAACTTGATGGATTTATGTCTTTTTCAGCCTAAATATGTATCAATGTAACATCATACCATCATAAATCTTCCCATGCGGTGCTGCAGTAATGCAGAGTCCAATAGTATGCAATTGGACCCCAACCGGAAATAAAATAGTCAGATTCACTATCGCTGTTAAACCATAAACGCTGGATAAATGATTTCATCTTTACAAGAACGACTATCTTCTAATTTAGCGTGGCCTCTCCCTTGCGCCCTTCCTATAGATCTGTCCCTCATGGCGTCCATATAACCACCAACGAAGAATCCTATGACATAAATTGTATCTGATTGCTCAGAAATGCGCCATGAAAGCCCCATTGTTCTCCCAGCCCTGACGGGTGAAAATCTTTGTATCATACGCCATAGAAAAAAGCGACTTTCAGGAAACACTTCACCAGATTTTGGAGGGTCTCTGGGAAGCCTCTGGTCTTTGGCCATTTGTACAGGGGGACAGTCATGCTAAAACACAACAAGGCCCTTCAATAAACTGTGACCACAAGGCGGGAAGAGCATAATTATTATTATTAATAAACAGGATTTATAAAGCGCCAACATATTACGCAGTGCTGTACAATAAATAGTCCATAAAATTGTCCACAATATCTTTGTATGATGGAGGATTATTACCACCCTTCCCTGGGAACACCTGAACCCCATCATTGGGAGGGGGGTCCATAGACTTTTGGTCATAGTGTGTCCAGTGGGTAGTCAGGTTACTGTCCAGAAGCAGTTTTTCATTTCTTTGCTGCCCATCATTTGGGCATTGGGTGTGTATTGTGTAATGGATTGTGTTTTCTTTGGGAAGGGATTGAAGAGAGAAGAGATATTTGTCACCTCCAAGCTGTGGAATAACAAACATCACCCAGACGATGTGGAAGGAGCTCTGAAAAAGACTTTGTCTGATCTTCAGCTCCCCTACCTGGATCTCTATCTCATGCACTGGCCTTATTTTTACATATAGTGATGGTAATATACCATATAGGAGTATATATATATATATATATATATATACACACACACATACATATATTTATAGGGGTCCAATATAAAACAGGGAATCTGACATTCCCTGGTGGGAATCAAATACTGCCATTGAGACATATGGACATGGAAAATTCCCACAAAGGAATGTTTGAGGGAATGTCTGATTCACTGGGCCTGATTTAGTAAAGCTCCCCAAGGCTGAAGATACACTTTCAACAGTGAAGCTGGGTAATCCAGTAAACCTGGAATGGATTTCTTTAAAATCATTTGCTAGTTGCTAGCAAATGTTTTGAATCCTGGTCCATATCCATTACAGGTTTGCTGGATCACTCAGCTTCACTGAGTGTATCCTCTCCAGCCTTGGAGAGATTTAATAAATCAGGCCCATTGTTTTCTAAATAGAACCCATTGGGTATACATACACTTTGATCTGTGCAATGAATATTTTATACAACATATAATTAAAAAAAAAGATCAAAACTTGAAAACATACAAAAGAAAAGAATAAACTTAATTATTGAAACTCTTCTTAGGTGTTTGACTTCTGTCTGACGGAGGAGGAGATGCAGCAAATTGGAAGCCTGAACAAGGGATACAGATACATCATTCCATTGATAACGGTAAATTACTACATTAGTAGATTCACTGCTGTCTGTTAAATTACTAAAACTGTGCCCAGATCCTGACTCTCCAGGACTGACAACATCTGCCAAGTTTTGTGTTGCCCTTTCTTTATGGGGTCACCATGGCGGGAAATAAAGAGTGTTTAAAAAAAATCTTAATTTATACCATCCTTAGCCTAAATCCAATATAAGCAAATATTTCCCCAGAAGCCGTGGGTGTTCTTTCTGGAATCATGGTGGGCGTTGTGTATTTCTTCCAGATCTGAGCAATAATCCAGTTTATAGGTTTTCCTCTCATGTACAATCTCATTTGGTGCCCACAAAGTGGCAATTGATAAATATATGTAAATGATTTTTTTATGACCGTGTTCAGCTATAAAAATGCTGGCCTGGCTCACAATTACATTTAATAGAATGTTTGTATTGTGACATCCCCCCTCCTATTGTGTGCTGTTTCCCCACCTCTTAGATTGTAAGCTCTTCTGGGCAGGGTTCTCCCCTCCTCCTGCATCACTGTGTCTGTCTGTCATTTGCAACCCATTTAATGTACAGCGCTGCATATTATGTTGGCGCTACATAAATGCTGTTTAATAAAAATAATTGTGACAAACTGATATCGAGAAAGTGCCCTAAATTTGTCTGCTCTATTGCAGGTGGATGGAAAGTCGGTTCCGCGGGATGCCACTCACCCCATGTACCCATTCAACGATCCCTACTAGTCATCTCAGAACTGGCTGGATGTAAATCGGAATCACCTTGTGCCTTCCACAATCCCTCTATAATCCCTCTTTACATTGGCCCTGATGTATTAAAGCTCCCCAAGGCTGGAGAACATAAACTTTCATCAATGAAGCTGGGTGATCCAGCAAACCTGGAATAGATTTCTTTCAAGTAATATGCTAGCAAATGTTTTCAGTCCTGGAACAGATCCATTTCAGGTTTTCTGTATTACTCAGGTTCTGAATCTCCAGGAGAGCTTTAATAAATCAGGGCCTTTATTTTCCCAGAGGTCTTTGCTGTTTCTGTGTTTTACTACGGGCTTTTTACTGCTTTGTATTCTCCCTAGTCTTCTGGACTGGAAAATTAAAGGGGCATCCTTGTACACATTATTTGTGCCTTCATTATTACAAATAGGACCAATCCTTTGTTTACAAATGGCAAGTGCTTCTTTAGATTTTTCTTTATTGGTTTCTCAAATTAAATAATTGACACGAAGCACAGCAGTGCAGATTTCCTGCAATATGGAGCTGTCCAGGGAATCGATCAGATTGCAGTAGGTTATTGTTTATTAATAAACAGTATTTATATAGCGGCAACATATTAAGCAGCGCTGTACAATAGGGGTTGCAAATGACAGATAGACACACAGGAGTAGGAGCTTATAATCTTAAGAGGTAAAGGAAGTATCACAAAATAGGAGGGAGATATGGAATGGTGGGTGAGTAGTGAGGGTTTTAGGATACAGAAGATGGGTAAGGTTGAAGTGTTGGGTTTTAAATGAGCAGAAAGTAGGAGCAAGCCAAAAAGGACGAGGAGACCATTCCAGAGAGTTGGGGCAGCTTTAGAAAAGTCTTGGAGCAGTGCGTGTGATGAAGTTGATGGGGGAAGTTAGGGAAGTTGTGATGTGTGATGAAGAGAGGGGCTAGGGGGGTATTTTTCTATCAGGGCAGAAAGATAAGTGGGAGCAGAACTGTGGAGGGATTTGTGTATCAGGGAGGTAGGTGGGGGAGGAGCTGTGGAAGAATTTGTGTATCAGGTAGGTAGGTGGGGCAAAAGCTGTGGAGGGATTTGTGTATCTGGTAGGTAGGTGGGACAAAAGCTGTGGAGGGATTTGTGTATCAGGTAGGTAGGTGGGACAAACATGAGGACAATGGGATCTGTATGATCTCTATAGATTATATTGGTGATCTCCATTTCTGGATTTGGATTGTTCCTCGCTATGATCAGTGTTCAGCGATCAGGAAGTGGGCTGGTCCTCCTCCTAGTACTGGGCGGAGCCTCCTCCCCGCACAGATAGGAGGTGTGGGCAGCACAGAACTCCCCTATTGGTGTAAAGTATTTTTTTCTGACTCCGCCTCCCTACCGTACACTTAGTGGGCTGGTCAGAGAATAATTTTTGGCCCCTCCCCTCCGCCGTCTCTATGGGAACCGCAGCAGCTTCAATCAAACTTCAGGCAGAGGAGTTGGGTGAGAGCTGGGAAGTCGCAGGGGGCCCTGAGGGTCTCATGGGGGCCCCTAGGCTGTCTCGGGGATTTATTGGGAGGTTTCAGGATGTCCCTGTAAAGTCTCAAGGTGCCCCTGGGGGGTTTTGGGCTGCCTCGTGTAAGTTTCTGGGGGTCTCTGGGGCCTCTCGTCCCTGGGGGGGAGGTCTCCTGGAAGTGTCAGGGTGTCTCTGGCTCATGGGATGTCCCTGGGAAGTCTCAGACTCTCTCTGTGAGGTCTTCTGGAAGTCTCGGGGAGTTTCTGGGGTGTCTCTGTCTCGGGGTGCCTCTATCTCTCAGGGTGTCCCAAAATGTCTCTGGGAGGTTTCAGGGTATCCTTGGGAAGTCTCAGACTGTCTCTGTGAGGTCTCTTGGAAGTTTTGGGGAGTTTCTCGGGAGTCTCTGTCTCAGAGAGTCTCTATCTCTCAGGGTGTCTCAGAATGTCTCGGGTTGCCCGTCCCCATATTTCTTGTCTTGATCCTCCTATGAGGATGGATTTGATGCTGAATTCTTTCTGTCATGCTGATCCTCTGTCTTGGTTTTCCAGACATTACCTAAGACGTCCTCATTTGTTTTCATTTTTCATTCTGAGAATTGTTGAAGCCAGAGGATCAGAATGACTGTGAGTTAGGGGTCCGTGGGATTTCCCCGGATTGTCCCCTGTCATTGTTTCCAATTTTCACTGCCTTATTATGAATAATAATAAAGAGAACCTGTCCTGGGAGGAGCGGCCATCGCTGGCCCCCTCCTGTAATTGCTGGCTGTCATGTTGATCCTCTGGTTTCCCATTCAGTGTTATTCCCACAGGTTCTCTTTAAGTGGATCTCTGTGTTGTCCTGTAGGGGGACGTCCTGTATTCGCAGTGGGACAGAGAGTACCGGGACCGCATGATGGAGATGGCTGAAGCTCACGATCGACAGTTAGCCGATATCCAGGCCAGGAACCAGGTGCTGGAAATGCAGAGAGAAGGTAAGAAAAAAGAACGAGTTCTGCAACCTCCAATGCATGCAGCTTGAACAGAGAGTTCAGAGAATAAACAGCCCACAAGTTTCATGGCAGGGGATTGGACATATATAACAGAATGGTATTCATAACAGACCAACTGGAGCAAATAAGAGAAATTCATTGTTAGGATTTCAATACACAATAAATAATTTAAAGAATTAGGAACTTTCCCATCAATGCCAGGGATTGTGCCAGCCTCTTGGATGTGCCCACATTTCATAATTCAAAAGGCTGATTTTGGCCACCCTGCTCAGTTCCCATCCTGTCCTGGGGAGGCAGCACTGAGTAGGACAGTGTTAGGTTGGTGTAAATTACCTGTGCCAAAAATGGCGCAGCCACTGCCAACAGGTTTTCCATTGAGGGATAATGAATTCAGCCATAGCAAGATGATAGAGGTACTGGGATGAACTGAAACCATGGAAATTGATGGAAATGTTTTCTGTTTGTTGCCGTCTATCAATACAGAATATTCTGCCTTTTTCCCTCATACAGAGATCCGCCAACGCCTCTCCGAGGTGGCCAGCAGCGGCACTTCCACCAATCATATAGAACAGATGCTGCTGGAGCTGAAGGCCCAGGAGGAGAAGAACCAACTGGCCCTGCATGCTCTAAGAGACCAAGTCACTCTCATCCAATCAGAGTCCAGGTACTGTGTGTGGAAGACCCGGCACCAGCCAATTGGTTACCAAGTATTATTTATACCAGATCTGTTTCCATCAGTCACCATCTGTTCCAGGTTTCCATAGTTTTCTGTATCTCTGGACTCCTTAATAAATTGGGCCCATTACCTTTATAGCCAATCACATGACAAAAATCTTGACTGATATGTTCATTCTCCGTCTTCACTACTGGCAGAAATTTCCAGGGCACAGCTTCCAGATTTATTTATTTTATTACTGATACACTGAGTACTGAAGACAGATGATGAATAAGGAATTAGAGGATTAGCAACTTCAAAACCAAGTCACCAATGCATTCTCCACATTTCAATCATGTTGGCCATAGTAAGGTGATTATTATTGCTAAGTAAAGATTTATCATCACAGGGCAAAAGCGGAGAAAATGCCGAAAGAGCAGCCGGCCAGCCAATCAGTAAAGGAGAAATCACCTCTGACCTTTCTGCCATTTGCAGTGCGTGGGAGCAGCTTGTCCTCTGAGATCAGGTATTCAATACAGATACCCCCTCTTTGTATCAGGCCCCCAACCCGTGCACCTCTTACTTACCCTCTCCTTCCTTTTTCCTCCATTACATTTCTCTGTCCTCCCATAATCCCCCGCTGCTTTCCTCTGTCTTCTTATAATCCCCTGCTGTTTACCTTTGTCCTCCCATAATCCCCCACTACTTTCCCCTGTCCTCCCATAACCCTCAGCTGCTTTCCTCTGTCCTCCCAAATCCTTCACTGCTTTCCTCTGTCCTCCCATAATCCTGCACTACTTTCCCCTGTCCTCCCTTAACCCCCTGCTGCTTTCCTCTGTCCTCTTATAATCCCCTGCTGCTTTCCCTTGTCGGCCCATTAGCCTCCGCTGCTTTCCTCTGTCCTCCCATAATCCCCCGCTGCTTTCCTCAGTCTTTCTATAATCCGCCGCTGCTTTCTTCTGCCCTCCCATAATCCCCCGCTGCTTTCCTCTGCCCTCCCAAAATCCCCCGCTGCTTTCCTTTGTCCTCCCATAATCCCCCGCTGCTTTCCTCTTTCCTCCCATAATCCTCTGCTTCTCTCCTGTTCCTCCCATAATCCTCTGCTGCTTTCCTCTGTCCTCCCATAATCCTCTGCTGCTTTCCTCTGTCCTCCCATAATCCTCTGCTGCTTTCTTCTGTTCTTCCCATAATCCTCTGCTTTTTTCCCCTGTCCTCCCATAATCCCCCGCTGCTTTCCTCTGTCCTCCCATGATCCTCCCCTGCTTTCCTCTGTCCTCTCATAATCCTTCACGGCTTTCCTCTGTCCTCCCATAATCCCCCGCTGCTTTCCTTTGTTCCTCCCATAATCCTCTGCTTCTGTCCTCCTATAATCCCCCGCTGCTTTCCTCTGTCCTCCCATAATCCTCCGCTGCTTTCCTCTGTCCTCCAATAATCCTCTGCTGCTTTCCTCTGTCCTCCCATAATCCCCCGCTGCTTTCCTCTGTCCTCCCATAATCCCCCGCTGCTTTCCTCTGTCCTCCTATAATCCCCCGCTGCTTTCCTTTGTTCCTCCCATAATCCTCTGCTTCCTTCCTCTGTCCTCCTATAATCCCCCGCTGCTTTCCTCTGTCCTCCCATAATCCCCCGCTGCTTTCCCTACCCCATGCTCATCCTTCCCACATTGGTGAAAGCAGAGATAAAATTGTTATATTTGCCGAATCCCTCTTCCCTTTTATATGAATCATCATCATCAGATTTGGATCGCATTGAGGTCAGGAAGTGAACACAAAAAAGCAACAACCACCTAATGGAGACCTTTAAAAGTGTGCCTGTGTGAACGCACTGAGACGCAGCCAATCAGGAGCAGGATATCTGGAGTGTAGGGAGCACTTCGGATCTACCTGGAGGTTTGCAGCTAATTAAAATTCCCCTTTGTGCCCAATCTCCTGATTTCTTCTCATTCCTTGAGATTCCTTGTAAGCTATTTATAAATCCTTCGTCTCTGTTTCCAATCGATGGCCGCATGCTGGCTCTTTCCCAAACAACACGCTCATTATCGCATTTCCTGGAGTTCCCCTTTATGACAGCAATTTGCCAGCCAAAGAATTCATCATTTTATTGGTGACGCAGCTCCTCGGCTTCGCCGCTCTCCGCTTGTTAAATGGGGCCTGAAATTTGTTATTAACACACTGCTGAGCTTTGATTACCAACTGCAGTGCAGCTGCATTTATTATCACATCGCAGGAAAAGGACGCCATTGTGCAAAGTAATTGTAAAGAGCCATTGGAGTCTTTATTGGGATCATTGTTTTTAATTCCTTTTCACCTTTAATAGATGGTTTTTCGGGGATAACCTGCAGCCTCTTTGCAGCCAATTCCTGTCTACTGGCTGCGTTGCATTTTATAGGGCCTTTTCCTGGTGACAACGCTGGGCCGTGTGTAATGAGCGCGGGACACTTGTGACAGGGTGACAATGCATGAGACCGAGAGTTGTCACCCTATACAGGAAGTGCCTGGACAAGGAATTCATGGCGGGATCAGCAAGGATTATTATATTAGAAGTTGCAGGTTTATAAAATAATTGCAATGGCTTTTGAAGCAACATGAACATGTTAAAGCTTTGCCAA
>NW_027317410.1:0-1969 GCF_032062135.1 Pyxicephalus adspersus | reverse complement strand
GCAGCTCCTGTCCAGCGCTCACCAATGCGCCTATTCTAGGTGATTCTGCTGTTCTTGCATTGGAAGTTATTACTAAAATGCAGCAAATTGCTGCAATGGTGTGAATGGGCCCTGAACCCAGCACATGCTGATGCAGACACAGCTCGGTGTTTGTGTGATTCCGCAGTCTGGTGGTGGCGACCTGTATGAATTCCCAGCTGTGCGCATCGTTTCCCATCATTTAATATTTAATATTTATCTTCCATCAGATCCCTGAAGAGTTTATGTGAATGTTTTCTGATTTAATGAGATGCGCTGACATTTTGCGGAGTGTTTCCAGATAACGGCTCCCCGGGGTCACAGCGCTCAGCCTGACGCTTCCCCCAAATACAATCTGATCATTAAAGCAGAGAGACCAGACATGCGGATCCGCAGGATGGCGCCTTCTTCTCTGTGCTGATTGGCTGGCGGGATCTATTATTGTTGCCATTGCAGTGATCTCCCTGTGTGTGGTGGGAACAGATCGTACAACGGTCAGATATCTGCTGCACTGCTGACCAGAACCGGTGCATGTGGCATAGTTCTTTGGGTTCTGGTGAACTACAAGGCCCAGCAAGAACCATCGGCCTAATGTGACAACCACAACCTCAATCGACCTCCATGTGAATACACCGCTAGTCTGGCTGCCATGCTGATTCTCTGGCTTCAGTACGTTCGGGAGTCACTGTCAGGAGCTGCAAGTTCATTGGATGCAAACTGCTCACTTAGGTAAAGTGGACCTGTCAGTAAATTTACATGTTGGTGTTGTTTTGGTACACTATGACTTCCACACAATGAGCACTGAATGCTGAGCTGACTGATGGACTACAATCATCCTCCAGCCCCCTTCTTCGCATTTGAAATTTCCTGGCCCTTTGTTGTAGCTCCTGTGGTAATCATGCACCAGGGTTGTACCTCCTGTGGTAACTATGTGCCAGGGTTTGGTGAGGTCAGGTACTGATGGTGGGGATTTGCCCCTATTGGTGAGGTCAGGTACTGATGGTGGGGATTTGCCCCCTATTGGTGAGGTCAGGTACTGATGGTGGAGATTTGCCCCCTATTGGTGAGGTCAGGTACTGATGGTGGAGAAGAAGATCTGGCTTACCATTCCAATTCACGCCAAAGGTGTTCAGTAGGGTTGGGGTCAGGGCTCTGTACAGGACACTCGAGTTCCTCCCAACCAAACTGGTGACCCCATGTCTTTATGGAGCCGGCTTTGTACCCCAGGGCAAAGTTATGGGGGGGCAGAAAAGAGTCTTCACCAAACTGTGACCACAAGGCTGGAAAAACACAAATGTTTACAATGTCTTTGTACGATAGAATATTATCAGGACCCTTCACTGGGGACACCTGAACCCCCTCATTTGTAGGGGTTTACATTTTTTTGGCCATATAGCTGATATTACTAAACATAAACTTGTAACTTTTGTTGAAATATAAATAGCAGAAGCTGCAGAAATGACTAAACACAACCAGTGAACACAAAGCTAACAGACACTTGTGTATTTTCTTCTGAGCAGTGACATGCGGAGGAGGAGAGAGCACGGAGAGTATAAATTCTCACCAATAAACATGTTTTCTGGTAATTAAAATCGTTCCGTACAAACTAAACAACCCATTAATGGCGGGAATCAATACTTTCTTCCTTATTTTTCAATTATTGTTATTGATTCACATTGTGTGCAAGCTGAAGGAGGAATCCTCTTCTTTTTTTTCTGTCTTTTCTACAATAAATTGGCTTTTCACCATTTTTTATTCTTCAATTTAAACAGACACCAGATAAGGCTTGTTGTAAACCAATAAATGTTCCCACCAGTGATATTGCATTCCACAAATCTATGCAGAACTCAGCAGAACGCAGCCCTGACTACAGATAAAGATATTGCAGATTTGTTGCATGGGTGGTTCTGTGCACATTCCTCTGCCAACATCTGTGCATGCGCTTTAAAAT
>NW_027317409.1:12031-15294 GCF_032062135.1 Pyxicephalus adspersus | reverse complement strand
TGTACCTTGGCAAGCATTGTCTGTCCTATTTTATTTTTTAAATGTTTATCCATTGTTAGGTAATGCACAGCTGAAAGGAATTTAACAAGCTGATCAGCTCCTGACTCCTGCAGGGAGCACTCCCATCGGCTGCTGGGACTTTATAGCCTACCTGCTCCCAGTCACCAGTGCCTGTTGTAACATATAGCCAAGCTGACTTGCTGCTGGTGTGAAGTTGTGTGATTTACTGTTGCTGACCCTGCCTGTTTCTGAGGTATCATTTGTATGCAGCCTGGACAGACTTTTTGCCTGTGACCCCAACTCTGATTGTGTTTTGCTCTTGTGTTCTTCGTTTGGTGGATGGAGATTCTGTGTATGACCTCTGACTCTCTATTCTGGACTTGTCTCTGTTGGAATTTTGGTACTGCTGGTACCACTCCCAGCTTGCTGACAGTCAATCCCCAGAAACCATCCCTTGCCCAGTAAGTCCTCGTAGCAACTGTGTGCTGGGAAACACAACCAGTCTCCTGAGGCTGAGTGGGGGCTTACTAAAGGTAAGGACTGTGGTGTTAGATTTGAGGACTTGTGTCTGGTGAGGACTGGTGCTGACTAGGGCTTTACGACTGGAATAGAAATAAAATCAACCAATACCAAAAGTTTCAAGTGGAAGCAATGAAGTGAAAAATCCACTTTCATTTGTTTTGCTTTGTCCTTTGTCCCTCTTTTCATGCATCTTTATGTTTTGTGCTATTGAGACTTTTAGTTAATGTGATCTCTCTCTGCTTAACAGTTTTATCGTTTACAAATTCACAGCATTCACAGATCTCTCAGGAATAGCTTTCCAAGCAGAGATGGTAATATTCTTCTAGCAATATTTGGTTTCGAAACATCACAAATAAATTGGGGGACTTTTCAGGAACATATTATAAAACAAACCAAAAATATAACTTTTATTTTGACAGTTAAAATACAAGTAAAAAATTCACACAAGTGAATACATATTGAGTATGAAAAGATTTTCCATATCAATTATGTTCTCGCATAGTCAAGGAGTTTCTTGTTTCAACGCGTTTTATGGGTAATTCCCACTTCCTCAGGAAAAATGTTGAGCCCAATCTTTACAATAGATTCATCATTCCTAATTTATGAACAATAAAACTTTTGTATTTCAATTTGTATAATTCCAATTAACACATAATCTACCAATTAAATGGAAATTCTAACAAAACAAAGTTCTAACCATTGAATAAAAGATCCGCATGAGTGGGAGGAGGTTGCTGGAGGCAAGAGGGACGCCCAGCATATATATTTTAGATGACTGGACTTAAGAGTGCAGTATTTAATAGAGTGTCTGCAGCTTAGGTGCAGAACGTTTATTCAGTGGTACAGTTTTACGTTGTGATCGTTTGTGGTCCATTACGTACATTAAACAGTAAGTGGGTGTTTTTTTTTTTATTTGGCAGTGACTTTTAATACTGTTCTTTTATGACAGAATATTAAGCTGTATTTTTAACTAATATAAGGTACAAATTGTTGATCTAATGTGGAATCAGCATACACATTACTATTATGTATCCAATCCTTAATGTATCTCAAAATACAAGCAGCATTATATGATTTTATGTCTGGGATATTTACTCCTCCATTCCTTATCCATTGTTTCGATACTGATAAACTTAATCTAACACACTTGCCTGCCCATATAAATTTAGAGAACAATTTATTAAAGGCTGTTAAGATCAATTTTTTTTATTACTATGGGTAAAGATTAGAGAATATAAAGAAGAAGTGGAAAAAGGATCATTTTATTAAACTTATCCTTCCTAAATATGAAAGCATAAGCTTAGACCAATTACGCATTTGTTTAGAGAAAGTTCGAAAAATAAACTTTATATTCTGAGAATACAATTTATAAGGATTTTTAGTAATTTGTACTCATAAATATTGTATCTTCTCCCTACACCAAAAAAAAGAATATTCTTTACTCCATTCGGGTTTCATAAACCTTGAAAGGTACAACACCTTGGATTTATCCAGGTTATTAACATAACCTGAAATAGCCCCATATTAAGTAATTAAATTCAAGATAGTTGCTATACTGTTTCGTGGATTAGAAATATATAAAAACAAATCATCAGCAAAGGCCATGATTTTAAGAGTGCATGATCCCACTGATATACCCTCAAATTCAGATACATCTCTAGGAGCCGAAAAAGAGGATCCAATGCCGAATTAAATAAAATTGGAGAAGGAGGACATCCTTGTCTAGTACCTCTAAAAAGTGTCATAGACATCCACATATCTCCATTTATAATAAATTTGGAAGATGGATTATTATATATATTTTATAGTCACAGTTCAACAAAGAAATTGGTCTATAAGAAGTTAGTTGATCAAGATCTTTGCCTTGTTTTGGAATCAACGTAGTATAAGCTTCATTAAAACCTGGATCAATATTTCATTATATATTCTACAAGTAAAGGGGTTATTACCAGAGCTAAAATTCTTTAATATTCCACTGAAAAACCCTCCGGACCTGCTTCATCCCTGGAAGTATCCAAATTCTTTTTTTAACATTTTTAATGTTAGTAGGTACAAAATAACTTTTCACTAGCTTGTTCTTAGGTGATGGTAGTTTTCTGTATGTAATTAATGGATTATTTGGAATGTGTTTACCAATTTTCGAGTCTGTCCTAAGAAGGGGCCAAAATATTTCCAAAAATTGCTTCAAAATCTTATGGTAATGTGAATATTGCATTATTATGTTAACCAGCGGTTCATTCTTATCTTCTCTTCTCCTAAGCAATACTTGTGATCGCGTTTTTGACTTAGCTCTCTGGTACCCTCCTTTAAGGTCTTTTTGGCAGTATCCTCTAAGTAAAAGTCTACTCCGTAGGTGGCCATTAAGAAATCATCTTCTGGTGAACAAATACATCACAGGGGTAAATATTGTGAATAAGGAAAACTATTTTTCAAACTTATTAGATGCACACTTTTAGCAGATAGGATTGTATTACCTGCTGTTCTTTTTCAATAAAATTTTGTAACCAAAGTATTCTGCTTTTTAATTTCAATAGTTACATCTAAAAAAGCAATGGACCAAATACTTGTCTCTAGCTAAAATTTCAGATGATATGTGTTCACCTGGATTTTTAAAAAATATTCCTTCAAACTTGATTTAGACCCATTCCATTTGAGCATTACATCATCGATGTACCTTCACAATAAAATGTGGGGAAGGTACATCGACAAGTATTCATCCGTGAATAAGTCTCTTTCCCATA
>NW_027317409.1:6277-7910 GCF_032062135.1 Pyxicephalus adspersus | reverse complement strand
ACAATCAAAAATATAAAACATTTATTTATTTTTTGTCAGAAAAATGTAATACATATAATAATTATATATACATTTATTATTATATGTATAATTATATAATATTACAAAAGGATATTTATATGGGATATTGCATATTTATTTTTACCCTTTTGCTTTTGTCCACTAAGTTTAGCTTTAGGAAATGTTTAACATTATTTTCTGTATCCTTTCCACCCGTTGTAAAACCCTGGGGTTTACTCAGCTTGGTACCCCTTCGTTTGGTTGCTTTTGTATTGGGTGGTGTAAGAAATGGTCAACACACCCCAAATAAACTAAACCCTGCTGACAGATGTAAGAGTATAAAAAGTTTTTTTTTAATATTTAGCCAAAGGCGTATCCCTAAGAAGCACATATAGAAAAAAAAAGCTGCTTTGAACATATGTTTTGTATTAAATCCATATCTGTATCCTACCTGGGTTTGCTTATTTCATTATTAATCATGGGGAAATTTCAGGCACTCCTGGGTTGTCATTTCAGAAGTATGAGCAGTAAATGCTTTCTGCTTCCCCAGCACGTAGGCCAGGCCAGATACCTACCTTATCAGGAATCACTTATCAGGAATCACGTTTCTTTTAAACCCCTCTTTCAATTGAAGGTTAGTTATCCTTCAATGTTCCTCCCCTTTGAATGACACATTATGTAATTCTTGTAGGATTTCAGATAGTGGTCTTGCCTCTATCAACTGTGTCTAGCTCTTACAAGACATGCAGCTAAAACTTTTCCTTATCGTTTCTGCTTTGATTATATTCTGTAGAAGGACAGTTAACATCCTGAATTACTTGTTTTGAACCTCCTAAGCATTTTATATTCCCATATACTGTACCATTAGGGAACCACATGTGATTCCCTATGTCATTGAGGTGAACACCATCTCTGGGCAAATAACATCTCTTCCTCCAACTCCCGATGCTTCACCACAGTACCACCATTGCATGCCACAAAGTCCCAGTCACAATATCTGACCAGACCACTACTATTCCAGGACAATCCCCCCTCAAATACAAATAAAATATATCTTCACATCCTTAGTCAACTCTCTTATGGAACAGAGACATAAATCTTTGCCCCTTTGCATGAATACCCAGCACCCAGGGGATCTTTCCAGATTTGCAAACCAATGAATCTCCAGGAACCAACCTACTTCATAGCAGGACTGGCATTTCAATCCAATGCATCCTTACTTCTTCCTGTGACCCAGCTGACGACCATCCTACCGCACTTCCATCGTTCTTGCACCCCACCACAAGTAGAAGTGTCGGATTATCCATATGAGACATGCCTGTCCACCTATGAAGCATGCAGTTAGGAGGAAAATACATCGCCACAAAATTGTGCTAGCAAAACCACCCTTCACAACATCCCAAACATACCCCAATCAAAGAAGGTTACGACGAACATACAACTGAATCTTCCATGATTCCCTGTGCATCTAATGGCTTCCTTCCCCAGCACCCATCTTGCAACCTCCATAGCCGCCCTAATTCCCAATGAAATGGGGTGAGTAACCTTTAGGATCAACCCCCTTGACCATCAAATATTTCACAAACACAAACTAAACTAAAATCAGGACAAAAAAAAGGTCCCCTGGACGGGT
>NW_027317409.1:0-1165 GCF_032062135.1 Pyxicephalus adspersus | reverse complement strand
ATTTTCTAGCAGAAACTCCTCTATGTGGTTCTTTATAAAAATCTCTAAGACCTTTTCAACTATTGACGTTAAACTAACAGGTCTGTAGTTACCTGCTAAAGACTTTGCTCCGTTTTTGAACATAGGAACCACATTGGCCTTATGCCAATCCATCGCTACCTTGCCAGTGACTAAGGAGTCTCTAAAAATTAGAAATAATGGCTTTGAAATAACTGAGCTCAGCTCTTTGAGAACACATGGATGTATTCCATCAGATCACATCATTTGTTATATTCTTTATAGGTTTCAAATGATGAAGGTGATCCTTCATTTTTATGTTTTTGGAATGCGCTTTTCCTTTTCCTTATGGCTTTTTAACATCAGCTGTCAGCCACATAGGTTGGAATTTTAGCCTCCTAAACTTATTACCTATTGGAGTATATTTTTCAGTTTTCTTTTATAAAACAGACTTGAAACATTTCCATTTCTGTTCTGTGTTCTTTCAGGACAATATTGTCTCCTAGTTCAAGTCACAGAGAGACACCGTTAATAATGGAATATTTGCTCTCTTAAAATAAATGTTATTATCTTTCCTGTTTTTGCTTGCTGTTTACAGCTTACATTAAATGAAATCATATTATGGTCACTGCTACCCAGATTCTCTTTTATTTGCACATGTGCATTGCATGCTGTTATTAAGTCTATAATCTACCAGAACCCCCAGATCCTTTTCCATTTCTGACTCCCTCAAATGTATTCCCCCTAGACAGTATGAAGCACGCATGTTGTTAACTCCCAAGTGCATCATTTTACATTTATCTGTATTAAATGTAATTTGCCACTTGGCTGCCCAATCAAACGGTACATCCAGGTCTGCTTGTAGATTATAGAAATCCTGTATGGACTGGGTGACATCACTAATAACCTTAGACCATTCAGAATATGAATCATTAATTACAACTCTCTGGATGTGATCTTTATGCCAGTTCTCTATCCATTTACAGATTGACTTTTCTAAACCTATCGACCCTAACTTCCATATTAACCGTCTGTGGGGTACAGTGTCAAATGCTTTAGCAAAGTGCAGTATATCCAAGTGCACTATATCAACTGCTATTCCACTGTCTACCTGTTTACTTACTTCCTCATAAAAAGAGAATAAATTTGTTTGACAACTTCTGTCTTT
>NW_027317408.1:0-15299 GCF_032062135.1 Pyxicephalus adspersus | reverse complement strand
TATGCTTGTATCCTTCTTTGTCCCCTTACGAGGGGTATATACTTTTTATCCTTATTTCTTTCTAGGCCTATTACCGCCCAAACCTAATAAGGGCGTGTGGAAAGTAAAAAGCTAAATAGAATGAGAGGGAAAGGGTGTGGTTTTTCAAAATTGTGAGGGGTTACGAAATGGACCGGACCTCCCTAAGAATGTATTAAATAGTAATAAGGAATAATATGGAGTTATAAAACTGCATCAAACATTCAATTACTAGGCTCACCTGAAAGGGGATATTCCCTTTTGTTGTCAGGTCCTGGGCATCATAGATTTATGGTGCCCAAACGAGGGGACCATATACAGCAAGTGCCAACAAAGTTAGTATAGCCTTATAGTGGGTGTTCCAAATGAAATATGGAACGCCTCCTGTCCTTTGTAGGGACCCTGAGCAGAATTCAAATACATATGACAGCTGTTAAATGTAGGTAAAATTAAGTAACAAAGTTAAATCATAGTTAGAAGTACATGTGAAGGAGGTAAATAGTTTAAGGGAAGGAAACCATTTTCTTTACATGTAGTTGAACAAGATACATATCACATTGTAACATATTTTCCTATAAGTCTAATTGTAAAGACTACAAATCAATTTTAGATATATTAAGAGATGAATAAGTGTTCACAGAAAGAAACTACAGTATATCACAGTATGAACATAGTAATGATATTGCAATATGTAACATAATTATTGACAGTAATATTCCATATATAAGCAACAAGGTCAAGAGTATAATGTTATTCAAAGCATAAACCTAATAATGTTATTACAACATATAACATATTAATTGACATACATATTCATTATGTGGTCTGAATTTGTTGTTTGTGTGACTGACCTTTAGTTTAATAATGTAAGACTACATTGGAGCGAAAAATCCTGTATAGGGAAATAATAGTTGACGGGGGTAAGAACACAGAATAAATAAAGTATAATCATCATCATATAGTGATTACAGAAAGGGTTTAAAAGACATCATATCGTTTAGACCTGGTGGGACACAAGCGTTCAAGGTATGAATCCATTTAATTTCAGCCTTTAGTATGGCAGCATGAAAATCACCACCTCTAGGGTTGGGAAGAATTCTTTCCAAGGCTGAAAAGGAGATGACTTTACTATTAAAAATTATGTTGTGTCTCAACATAGTAACTAATGGGAGTAACCATTTTGCCTGAATTATTAGCATATAGATGTTCATAAATACATTTCTTAAACTGTCTCTTGATTTTCCCTACAATAGAATTTACCACAGTCACATGTAATCAAATAAATAATTCAATCTATGCTAAGTACTGTTTGGCAGAAGAAAGCTCTCCTGTTCCTTGAGCCATGGGCACTGTAAGCATTTTCCACATCTTACAGTGCCCAGGCTCAGTGAATGCAGGGGCCTATTCTGCAGGTCAGTGTAGTGGCTATGTACCAGATTATCCCTCAATGAAGGAGATTTCTTATAAATTATGCTGGGACAGGAATTTAAGAATTTGGATGTGCTTTGATCACATAAGAATATCCCAGTGTTTCCTGAAGATATTTGAGATTTCTGTATGTTGATTGTCGAATGTAGTTATTAATCTTACTTTTGTTTCTACCTGAGATGGTTTGGTTTGAGTAATTGGGGAGTCACAATTTCGTGCCAGGGCTTGTTGGTACGCCTTTTTGAGAAGCTTTTTTACTTTTCTCATTATTCACATTTTATACATACATTTCAGTCCTTTTTATGTATAATATGTCTTTGTTGATATTTCAACAACATTACAGACAGACAAGAAAGAACATAATTCAGAAAGTCAACCAAAAACAAAGTTGGGGGGGGAACTAGGAAAAAAGTAATGACACACAATATTAGAATTAAATAGTATCATACACGCATTCAAAAATCATTTTACATAGAAAGCGGCAGATCACATGGCTAGTCAGGATATACAAATTCTGCTGTTAATTATACCCATAAGTTGTTGCAGACTCAAAATGTAGTAAGTTACCTCAGGTATACACATTCAGTCCTTTTTATGACCTGGGGTCAACGTCCCCTTCCCTTTTCTCTCATTAATTCTATTTTCTTCTTCCCCACATCCATCCCTCCTTTTTTCCCACTGTTTAAGCTGTTAAAATTAGATATAATCCGGCAAGGGATAACCCACTTAGCCTGGACTACATGGTGAAAGTTACCTTAACAAATTCCAATTTTCAACCATGTGCAAGAAAATAGAAATAAAACAGGTTTTTGGACTATATGGTTGAAGTCAGAGCCTAACCTCATTCACTAAGTTAGGTAAAAAATCTGGAAAAAGGGACAATACAATTTGCTGAAATGTATGAAAGTTATTACTTTTCCTGCCTTCTACATACATTATAATATCAAAGTTAACAAAAGTGGACAGCATTTGTTCTTATTCCTTGAACAGTTTATTCAGAATGTGTTTTATTTTAAGTGGAACAAAAGCAACTTCTTGGGGTGGAGCCTAACATGGTGTCCCAATATTAACTGGGCTCCTCAATTATGTTTGCTTTACTATTCCAGGAAGAATCTCATGGTTTTCTCAACCAGGAATACCTAAACTGTCTTTGTACAGCCTTCCTGGCACCACTGGGACATGACACTCTAAAATCCTTGCTGCCTAAAAGCCCAGAATCAGTGCTTCCTTGAACTAGTGCAAGATCATCAGTGGCCATCTTGACTGCAAGGCTGGAGTACTACACACCACTTGTTTTGCTACCCAGCAATCATCCTTGTGTGGCTTTTCTACTTCCCACAGAGTGGCAAGGTGACATAGTGTGGAGATGGCAGCAGCAGCATGAGGAGACCACAGAGTGGCAAGGTGACATAGTGTGGAGATGGTGGCAGCAGCAGCATGAGGAGACCACAGAGTGGCAAGGTGACATAGTGTGGAGATGGCGGCAGCACCAGCATCAGGAGACCACAAAGTGACAAGGTAACAGTGTGGAGATGGCAGCAGCAGCATCAGTAGACCACAAAGTGACCCGGTGACAGAGTGGGGCAGTGGGTGGCAATACCAGTACCTGCTGACGAAGGTCGGTGAAAGAAGGAGCTCTTGGCATCTGATGTGTGGAATCAGGCGGGTGGCAGCATCAGAGTCAGCCTATGTTGGGGGAAACCGTTCTGCTGCTGCAGCTCAAGGAGGGTGTGCTTTGCGGTGTACGAGTGGCTAAAGTGCATGCAAAGTTTCCTGGTCATTTTTATGTCTTGCAGATGGGTGGAAGACTTCAGGAACCGCTTGACAACCAGATTGAACACGTGTGCCATGCAGGGCGCATGGCTCAGCCTTCCTTGACGCAGTGCCGACACCATGTTCTTCCTGTTGTCAGTCACTATGGTTCGGATTTTGAGTTGTCGCGGAGAAAGCCAGGATTCGATTTCTTGATGAATCACACAGATGAGGAACTGATCTTCGCCCAGGCCAACCAGGTTCAGAACAGCGTGACACCCCCGTGACCTGCACATGTGGTATGCTGGAGGGGCACTGTGAATTGTCCCTGCAGTGGATGCTGAGGACACGGTGGAGGATGAGGAGGCAGAGGCGGACGTTGTCGCAGGACCAGCGGCGTGAGAACGTGGAGGTGGAATCAGTGTCACCTGGCTAAGTTGCTGGTGTGGCTTTTCAGCAACCACATTCACCCAGTGGGCCGTAAAGGACATGTATTATCCCTGACCGTAGTTACAGCTCCACATGTGCTTTGGCAGACACCGGCAGGCTCAAGAACTGGCCCACCTTCTGTTCTACATATTTGTGCAGGGCTGGTACTGCCTTTTTTGCAAAGAAATGAAGGCTTGGGACTCTCCGCTTCGGCTTGGCGCTAGCCTCCGTGAACCCCTGCACCACTACTTTTTGGGCAGGTAGGCTGCTGTGAAGAAGGTGGTCTACCCCAGGAACGTTTGGCTTCCGACCTCCCACTGCTGCCACCCTGCAGACTCCTAGCCTTGCTACCACCTTGCTGGCTCAGACGCTGCCTCATGGGCAAGCTGCCACCCTCTTCTCCTGATGATGATGATCAGTTTTTTTTCTCACAATGAGGTTTTGGCTATCACTCTCCCTAGCACCTGCAGACGTCTCTCCCTTCACTCAGAATGTTGTAAAATGTCTTAATCCAAGATGGCTGAGGCTATTTATAGGGCTGTGACATCACAGGCTGGCTGCTGATTGGCTGCATGCATGGCATTATGGGTCACCCCACCTTCCCAGAGTTCCTTGCCCCATGTCCTCACACGTGTAGCCGCCATTTTAGGAAAAATTGTGATTCGTTACCACGAATCGCGAGGAAATTTGCATTCGTTGCGAATCAAATTATTCCTGAAATTCGGATCGAATTCCACTTCGTCATCTTCGTTTCGCTCATCTCTATAATCAACCATAGACAACACCGGGGAACAATTTTAAACAAATTTTTTGTTGACTTAAATGTTTAAGCTTATTTATACTAAAATAGGTATGCTGATTCTGAAAGTGCAGTTAGTTTTCTTTTATCACGTCAGGCCTTTTCTCTACCGCCTATATTAATGCGATTATTGTAGCATGGATTTGTATAGGCTGTTTATTTACACTCAAGACAGTGTGGTCAGAGGTTGTGCGCTGCTCTACATAGCGAATAAGCAAAATTTATATTTTTACTTACACACGTATTTCCTTTCTTTCAGATCATGTCTGGCAACACTGTTTCTCGTCTTAAGTGCCTAAACAACCCTAATTCATTTTGTTATATATGTGGAAGTTTCACCATTCCCAGTCAAAGGGCGAACATCAGCACATTTGTAGAGCAAGCCTATTTGGCTTATTTCAAAGTCAAACTGGGTGATCAAGACCCCTCATAAGGTGTGCAAACAGTGTGTCGAGGGTTTAAGGATGTGGATAAAGGGAACACGTGATAAGATGCCATTTGGTATACCTATGGTTTGGTGAGAGCCAGGAGATCATTTCAGTGACTGTTACTTTTGTATAGTGAAAACTTCAGGATATAACAAGAAAAATAAATGTAACAGAGTATCCTAGTCTACCATCGGCTATACGTCCAGTGGCTCATTTAGATTCAATCCCAGTGTCGGTTTTTGTTACACTACCCTCTCTTGAAGAACATGATTATGGTGATGAACTAGGTGACAACAATGACGAAGAGTTTGAAATTGAAGAGGACTCTCTCCGTAAGGGATTTGATCAGCATGAGTTAAGGGGGTTTTGGCACGTGATTTGGGACTATCGAAGAAGGCTTCAGAACTCCTAGCATCAAGACTGCGTGAGAAAAAAGGAATGAAAGTATTGTACTTTCGAAATTGCATTTCTGCATTACTTTAGAACTGACAGTGACTTTGTGTATTGCCATAACATGCCTGGTTTAATGGAGGAATTGGGAATTCCAATCTATAACTCAACTGAATGGCTTCTATTCATCGATAGCTCAATAATCCACTTCAACCTCCTATTCACGCCCCCAAACTTGGTCAATGGCAGAGAGACATCTGTAACCATGACCACAACCTAATCTCAAACTGCCTTTTATCCCTAGCCCCAATCTCTCTCTAAAATAACATCTCCCACCACCTTCTGCTACCACCGCCCAACTAAACCCCGACCCTGGCACAACAATCACACCAAACATCTACAAAAGACTGTTCGTGCAGCTGAGCGCAAAATGAGGAAATCTTGCCGCAGGGCTGACTTCATGGATTACAAATCCAGACTACAACACTTTACCACTGCACTCACTGTCACCATACAAAATTATTTCTCCGCTGTCCTTTCCTCTCAAGCTTCCAACCCACCTAGCCTCTTCTCAACAACTGACTCCCTCCAAAACCCTTCACCTGTTCCCCCCACTACCACAATCTCTGCCCAAAACATGGCCACCTACTTTAGAGACAAAATCAGACATGATGTCTCTGCTCGCCGTGCCACTCCAACCATATCCACCCCTTCTACCTGTAAATCATCAATGACCTCTCTCAGCCCTGTTACTCTAGATGAAGTCTTCTCTCTTCTCTTTTCTCTCATAATTCCCATCTATCTACTCCATGCCCACTCCTCCACCCTGGACCCCGCCCTAAACAAACTATTCAACCTTTCCCTTGCTACTGTTATCTACCCCTTTGCTTTCAAACATGCGATTATTCTCGCTATCCTGAAGAAAAATTTGCTAGACCCACATACCTTATATCTAAAGTCCTATCTCCCTTTTTCCATATGTTTCCAAACTTCTTGATTGCCTTGTCTACAAAAGGCTCACCCATTACCTGAGCACCAACTCTCTCCTTGACCCTCTCCAGTCTAGCTTTCGAGCAGCCCATTCCACCCAAACAGCCTTTACTAAAGTGGCCAATGACATCATCAGAGCTAAGTCTCAAGGCAACATTTTCCTCCTTCTTCTCATTGATCTTTTCTCGACTTTTGACACTGTTGATCACCCCCTTCTAATCTAAATATTGGTCTTCGTTGCTCGTTGGGTTAGGTTCTGGTTTTGTTTGCTCCCCCCCCGACATAAATCAATAATTTGGGATGGAGCAAAGTCTGGAGATCAAATTTGTTTGTAGACAAATATCACACGAATCACCCAGTTTTTTGACAGACAAAACAGAGATGAAAGAGAGGCAATCCATGTCTATAACATAATGAAGACCACAGGTCCAAAGCCTGTAATGGCAGTTCTTCTGTCACACTTATGACAGAAAAAAAGGCATAGACACAGTTGAGACGCACACCGTATGAAACAAAAATGCAAAATTATGAAACAAAAATGGTCAAACACAGTGTGGTGGGGCGGAAGACTAGTTTGGCAGAAGCTATGTATTTAGCTTACCTATGTACTTACATATGAAATGGTTGTGTGGAGAGAACATACAAAACATAGGAATGAAGGAAAAAAAACGCAAATACATGAAAAAAAATCTGAATAATAGCAAATCGAAGAAGGATTGAGAATTCAACATGTAAAAAAAAAAAAAAAACATTTTACATACGCATACACAAGTCTGTTGTAGGGAGAGACGCCTATTATTAGTATATTAGTATGTGCCACATACTCTGACTCCTTGCGACTCTTAAGCTGCATACACACATGCAATTTTTGTCGATGGAAAGGATCTTCCATGATTCTTTCCAACGACTAAGCATTGCACGATGCATGAACAAGTTCTGTACATACAGCACCGTTCTGCTCTATGGAGAGTGGAGGGGGAGAACGACGGAGCGGCACCCTGCTGCCCTCCCTCCCCCTTCCCTTGCAAAAGAATTGTTTGTCGTCCATCATCTGTGGATCCGCCAGGATGGTCGTTTGGATGACGGGCGCTGTACACATGCCAGATTCTCGTCCGATATTGGCCCTGAGACGATTATCGGGCGAGAACCATTGGACATGTGTACGTAGCTTTAGTACACCACTTATGTGACATCTGCACCTCCCAGAATTGTCCAACAGGACTGAACCTTATTTAAACATTTGTAGCTTATGCCTGTACGTGTGCACACTAATCAGCAAAACCCACTACAGCTGCAAACAATTTTTATGATTAAGCCATGTGCACTTATGCAAATATAGGCATTTGAGCATTTGAGGCATTTCATCTTCCTGGTCAAATCCTCCCCTACGTAACCTTGTTGACATTTCATTAGCTGCCCAAATATCTCTGGTGAAGAAAAATCACAGCAAATCTTTAAATGCTTTTTTATTTACTAGGATAGGGTTCCCGTATATATCTGCTTCATCACTACCTTTGGTAAATCAGCCCCAAAGAGCCTTTGCTAAATTTTTTTTACCCATTAACCTCCCTAACGGTAGAAAAAAGTTGCTGAAAGTTGTCACACTTGGGGTAGGTAAACCTATGGGAAGGTTAGTAAATACAGCGCTTACCTAATCCGCCGATGTCCCGCGTTGTCCATTGCTGCGATCCTTGTCTTCTTTCTTCTTCCTCCGGCATCTTCCGCACACAATGAGTCATGGGGGAGTTCCCGGTGACGTTGGTGCGTGTGTACGTTGCTGGCGGGGCGGGAAATTCAAAATCCATTTGTATTGCATTCAATACAAAGTAATTGTATTGAATGCAATACATTGGACTTACATGTGTAAAAGCAGTACATTGTTTTCAAGAACATTTATTTTACAGTATAATATAATAGTATGAGTATAATATTTATTTTTTTAAATATTAATTATCCAAATCATAAATAGCATTTCTATGCAACGGTTGAATGTGAAATTGGGAGTGAGAAAATTTAAACACAGGTTCCCACTTCACAGAGCAATGCAAAAATGAGCAGTAGTTTTCTCAGCATTGTGACCCAGTACTAGAGACCATTGGAAAGATGTAAAAGTAAAAGACAAAAAACCCAATATGACCAGATCCAGCTAAAGGTATAGTTTTGAAAAAAAGCTATGAACTGTGTTAGATGTTGTTTGAAATGTTGGCATGCATATGAAGAGCTCCTTCATAACAGACTGTGAATAGGCTGAAACAAACTAGAATTGACTGTTGGTGTTAATATTTATTTATTTATTTTAATTTTTGTTTGTATTCATAGATTAAACGGAAGCTATGAAGCTCTAAAAGGAGGGAGTACCATAGAAGCCATGGAAGACTTTACTGGTCCATGAGAGCGACAAATCCACTTCCCTGCTGAAAACTCTCTCCAATATGAAACTTAAGGGTGGGCAAGGCATTACCTGAATGACATACTTGGCATTTCTGGTGAAATCTACACTTTCTCGGGTCATCAGGTAAGTAATCAGGCACTACAGGACATGCCAGTTAAAATGATACCATCTGGCCTATCTGATATTCAAACTCTCTGGAACTGATTTATCATACGAATGCGCGTAAGCTCACCATGCTAAAATACACGCCACTGCCTGCAGCAAATTACCGCGAGCCGGGGCCGAGTACTAGTGCAGTCACCTGCCAATTTACAGCATTGATAAATGAGCACTGAGGTTGAGAATTCGCCAATTAAGGCGATTCATTTTCAGCTGCACGATTCAGGAGGATCTGTTAAGCTCTGTCAATGGTAATGTCATAGCAATCAATTAGCGCACACCTGGTCCCTGTTCTCTGCGCATCTACAGTCCATTACAGGTCAATTTGAATCTGTAGTGCTTCATCTTTTTTTTGGTAAGTGATACATTTTATGTTACATTATACTAATTCACAAAATTGCTTCATTTATACTTTTTCTTTGGATGAAACATTGCAAACTATTTTATATCAAGCTTTAGATCAGAAGGGGAATAATCTTTCAGAATCTTTTTTTTCTAGATTTTCCTCCTTTAAAATTGGGTGCGTCTTATACGCCGAAAAATATGGTAACTGTATATAAAAAAACATAACTTTATTGAGTAACATTAAAAAACATTGACATTTAAAACTCAAACTGCAACAGACATAATCAGATATTTCTGTTTGGGTTACCTAATCATAGGGGTATCTCTTTTTGGTTCGATGTGTTTCACCGATTGTATCTGCTTCTTCAGGAAAAAGGAGAAGGACAGAAATATCTAAAATTAAAATAATAAATCTTTAACCATCATTCATCCTAATCCAACAGTTTCAAACAATCAAAAAGATTATTTTTTACTTCTTTAAATGTGGATGTACCTGATTTCTGAAGCACCTAGAACCCCACCTAGCAGGTGAGGGCAGGCAAGGACCGCAGTATTTGAATTATGTTTCAATCAGCATTGTTTTTCATTATCTGATAACAGGGAATAGGATCATCAATTTCCACTATATTTGTTACAGATTATAATATAATATAATGATTCCTTTGTATTGGATTCAATACAGTTATTTTGTATTGAATCCAATACAAAATAATTTGAATTTCCCGCCGCGCCTCCCGCATGCACCTGGGAAACTGGGAAATCCCAGGAAATCTTCAGGAAATTCAAGGTCACTGGGAAATACCGGGGAACGTCAGTGCACTCGCCGGCAGAAAATCAGGACGCGGAACAAAAAGGACGCGGCCCGAGGATGGGATCCAACAGGCAGGACACCGTAAGACGCTGATGCGATAAGTTAGGTGTTTTTTTAATGTTTTTAGATACCCTGAGTGTGGCTTGGGGTTACCACTTTCAGCATGTTTTTTTACCCCAAGTCACACTTGGGATTACCGCTCAGGGGGTTAATATCCAAATTAGGGTCTATAGGTTTAGAAGAGTCAATCTATAAATGGATAGATAGAACTGGTTTAAAGTTCCCATTTAGAGAGTAGTGATTGATGATTTATACTCTGCCTTGTCTAAAGTTATTAGTGGTGTACCCCAGGGTTCAGTTTTGGGACAATTACTGTTACATCTTTATAAATGATATAGAGATTGGGAAGATCATCAGTGGCCATCTTGACTGCAAGGCTGGAGTACTACACACCACTTGTTTTGCTACCCAGCAATCATCCTTGTGTGGCTTTTCTACTTCCGTAACTGTATCTCCTCTGCTGTGGTAGTAAAATAATACTGTGAGTCAGTATGACTCACTAGGTGTCACTTTTAAAATCACTGCACACTTCACTTATTTTGGCAGTCACGGGGCCAAAACTGACCAAATAACTCAAGTATGAACTCAGTCTTAAAGGTCCATGTTAGCGTCAAGAAGCGCACTCCTTTTACACCCTTGTCAACTGATTCTACATAGATGTCTACAGAACCTGTTCTATTAACAGCGTATACAAGTAGAGCCCCCTCGACAGAGTGGAGAGCGTGACAGCACTAAGTTTGTGTTGACATCACTGATTATTTTGCCCCTCCTCTGATCCGTCAGAACAAACACCCAAAAAAAAGGATCCTGTCTGTGGAGCATATGGCTTCACTCGGTCAGCATTTGCTCAATAATCTATAAGTATTGCTAATGCCAATAAAACAGGAGTGGGTCCAAAACAGAGATGACACAAGAATGGAATATTTGCATGTCTTTTGTGTTTTGTACCCACTCCTGATTTTGGCTACCAAATCATAAGCCAATCTGATGGGACCATACAGGCCTTACAGCTGCTACACAGACAGGATTTGTTGTGCGTTTCTTTTTTCCTTCCTTTTGACAGATCAAAATAAGGGTCAAATAAATAGTCATGTCATCCAGGCCAAAAAGGCAAAATAGTGGCCCAGTCATGGAGTGGGGAGGGTGGGAGAACAGCTTGAGAAGTCCACAGAGTGGCACAATGACATAGTGGTGAGGTGGAAGCAGCATGAGGAGACCACAGAGTGGCCCAATGACAGAATCTGGAGTTGTTTCCCGTCTGTCTCACACAGACGCTGGAGCTGCTGTTCTGCATCTCCAGAGAGATGCAAAGCACAATGCAGGACTTCTGCATTGTGCTTCACATCTCACTGCAGATGCGAGCAGCAATAGCAAATTCCAGGGGTAACCACGCCCCCCGACGGACCGGCTTCACAACAGGACCATCCGATTGCCGCTGGAGAGCGGGGCAAAGGTAAGGTGGGCTCCTCAAGTTACCCCGAGTGTGACTCGGGGTTACCGCGTTTTGCATGTAAAAGCCACCCCTGAGTCACACTCGGGATTACCTCTAGGAAGGGTAAACTACGTCACCCAATCTCGCACCCGCATCCGGTGATGTAGAAGAAAAACCCAGAAGTAGAGAGGAAAAGATGGCAATGCCTGGCTCCCCCTATGCCGGCCGGAAGACAGATTCGACAGATCGACTGCTCTGAGGAATTGAGGGCAAAGGGTGATTTTTTTTGTTTTAGGTAGTTTTGAGTTTACTTTCTCTTTAAGGAGTTTGGTCTCATGTTGCTCGTTGGGTTAGGTTCTGGTTTTGTTTGCTCCCCCCCCGACATAAATCAATAATTGGGGATGGAGCAAAGTCTGGAGATCAAATTTGTTTGTAGACAAATATCACACGAATCACCCAGTTTTTCGACAGACAAAACAGAGATGAAAGAGAGGCAATCCATGTCTAAAACATAATAAAGACCACAGGTCCAAAGCCTGTAATGGCAGTTCTTCTGTCACACTTATGACAGAAAAAGAGGCATAGACACAGTTGAGACGCACACAGTAGTTTTCAAGGACAACCTTTACCATGCATGACAAAGTACCCCAAAATAATCAAGACTGGATAAATGTGTGCATGGAGAAGACACCTCAAGCTGTCCTGGAAGAAGCGAAAAATAAAATATGAAACAATCCATTCTGAAGAGGAGAAAATAAAGGTACCCTCTTAACAAAATTATGAAACAAAAATGAAAACCCCCACATAAAATTAAAAATGGTCAAACACAGGGTGGTGGGGCGGAAGACTAGTTTGGCAGAAGCTATGGATTTAGCTTACCTATGTACTTACATATGAAATGGTTGTGTGGAGAGAACATACAAAACATAAGAATGAAGGGAAAAAAACGCAAATACATGAAAAAAAATCTGAATAATAGCAAATCGAAGAAGGATTAAGACCCAGGTTAGGTAGGTAGCCACACTGGTGCTGAAAATATACAGGAGGAAAAGGAAGGAACACTGGGTGTATGGGCTGCCTTGAATTAATGTATTTAGTTCCTGAAAGTGGCAAGGTAAAGGGCTTAACCCAATCGTATGCTGCCATGTGGCAGTCAGAAAAACATTTTCCCTTTAAGAGACGCTGCTGTGTGGTTAAAGAAAAAGGCTAATTTGAATACTGGAATATAACTTAGAGTTACACCTTTGCCCTTAATTTTTTTTAATGTTTGCAAAATTGACAAAAAGTAAATACTGTTGTGTACAGCTGAGGAGAATACTAGTTTGAATAATAGTATATAACTTTAACAGCAATAACACCAGCATGTAATATTCAGTTACTTACAATTGTCTTCAATAATTCAAATGTTCCATATGTTTTTTGGCCACTGAATTACAAAAATTTAATTCATTTTTCTCCATCATATATGGTTTTCACACAAAATGGAAGGAAAAAAATGCTCACTGGTAAGACTTTATTCAGTCTACATTTACATGATATATTCCTTTCAAATTTCATGAATATTCTTCATCCAAAATAGAACCTGTAAAAATTAAAAAATACATTAAAACAGTGTGTTTTACACAGTGTTTTTCCACATTTTCTTGCTGCAGCTCCCAGCCATAGTCCTCAATTACACTAACATCACCACCACCCTTCTCCCCCTCCTGCTAATTACTTTCCATTTGGATGGAAAGTATTGGATTACACATGTCCTCAAAGAGCTGAGCTCAGTTATTTCAAAGCCATTGCTTTAAATTTTTAGAGACTGTTTAATCACGGGCATGGTACCAATGGATTGCCAGAAAACCAATGTAGTTCTTCAAAAAGGGAGCAAAGGCATTACAAAATAACTACAGACCAGTAAGTTCCATAGTTGGAAGGGTCCTAGAAATTTTGATAAAGAACCACATAGAAGAGTTTCTGATAGAAAAGTGATAGTCTGCATGGAATCAAGAAAGACCAAAGTTATTAAAATATTTTTTCCTCTTTTTATGAGGAAGTAAGTAAACAGGTAGACAGTGGAGTAGCAGTTGATATAGTATATACTAATATGCAGGGTAACCTCCCTGGCGGTCTAATTATGTCAGTATTTTTATGCCAAAAGCGGTACATTGTTTTGAATAGAAATTTATTTTTCATTGTAGGTCTATAATTCTTAGGCATAACTCACCAAAATATATCCAATATTTAATAAATGTAATTATAAACTCTAAATAATATTATCTGTTAAAACAAGGGTGCATAAAAAAAATACTGAAACCTGTAATGTAACTGTACAGTAGCATATAATATATATGTGTATATATATATATATATATATATAAAATATAATGATTCCTTTGTATTGGAGTCAATACAGTTATTTTGTATTGAATCCAATACAAAATAATTTGAATTTCCTCCCGCATGCACCTGGGAAACTGGGAAATCCCAGGAAATCTTCAGGAAATTCGAGGTCACTGGGAAATCCCGGGGAACATCAGTGCACTCAGTCAGTGCAAATCAGAACAAAAGGTTGGGAGTGTGGCTTGGGGTTACCACTTTCAGCATGTTTTTTTACCCCGAGTCACACTTGGGATTACCGCTCAGGGGGTTAATATCCAAATTAGGGTCTATAGGAGAGAATTAGAATTAGAAGAGTAAATCTATAAATGGATAGATAGAACTGGTTTAAAGTTCGCATTTAGAGAGTAGTGATTGATGATTCATACTCTGCCTTGTCTAAAGTTATTAGTGGTGTACCCCAGGGTTCAGTTTTGGGACAATTACTGTTACATCTTTATAAATGATATAGAGATTGGGATTAAAACTACAATTTCTGTGTTTGCAAATGACTCTAAACTATGTAATGGAATTCAATCCATACAGGATGTCTGTAATCTACAAGCAGACCTGGATGTACTGTTTGATTGGGCAGCCAGGTGGCATTTAATATAGATAAATGTAAAGTTTTGCACTTGGGGGCAAACAATATGCATGCTTCATACTGTATAGGGGGAATACATTTGAGGGAGTAAGAAATGGAAAAGGACCTGAGGGTTTTGGTAGATCATAGACTTAATAATAACATGCAATGTCAAGCTGCAATATCTAAAGCTAGCAAAGTACATTCTTGTATTAAAAGAGGAATAGACTGCAGAGATGGAGAAATAATTCTGCCCTTGTACAAATCATTTGTCAGAACAAAATTGGAATATGCAGTCCAGTTTTGGGCACCAGTTCACAAAAAGGACATTGTTGAATTGGAGAGAGTGCAGAGAAGGACAACTAAATTAATACAAGGAATGAAAAAGCTCAGCTATGAGAAGAGATTAGCTGAACTGAATCTTTTCTCTCTTGAGAAGAGAAATTTAAGGAGGGATACTATCACCCTATGTAAATAAATAAATGGTCTATATAGAGAACTCTCTTCCCGAGTATTCACTTTAGGATTATTACAAAGCACAAGAGGGCACTTTTTGCATCTGGAGGAAAAGAAGTTTAAGCTCCAGATAAGGAAGGGATTCTTCACTGTAAGGTCTGTGAAAATGTCGAATAGGCTCCCTCAGGAAGTAGTTTCAGCTAGTAATAAAGATTGCTTTAGGAAGAAGATGGATGCTTTTCTAGAAGCACATCATTTAACTGTGTTTTAAAGGTTTAAAGTAAAGATATCGGAGACAGTTGATCCAGGGAACATCTGATTGCTTAACAGGATCAGAAAATATTTTTTGTGATAGGGATTGCCAGAACCTAAATCTAAAGCCTAGTGAACAAAACAGTCAGGCATAAGGTTTTTACTACTTGTACTACCTCTTTAAATGATTAAAATTGTATTTCGTATTTCC
>NW_027317407.1:0-15326 GCF_032062135.1 Pyxicephalus adspersus | reverse complement strand
ATAGAACATTGCAGACATCGGTTTTCAAATACAGTGGTACCTCAGTAAAAGTCCGCTTTGGAATAAGTCCAACTTGGTATAAGTCCTGTTTACAACCTGTCCTGGTATACAACCTTTGTGCTAGAACTTGTATGGGTCAAAATGAGTCATAACACCTCGCGCTAGCCTTATTTACCTCTCTCGAGACAAAGCCACGACTGCCCACGAGCGTCAATACGCCAGTTGCTACCATTCAGTAAACAACCCACGCTATAACTCTCTGTGAATTACATAACATCTCCTCCTCCTTCCTTCTCAGCACCATCCTAGTAGGCACTCGACTCTTCTCAGTAAGGTAAAGAGAGGCTCAATTTTCATTTATTTCATCTAATTGTTTTTGTATTTATGCATTTTAGTATTAAGCAGTGTTTAAATTATTTCATACAGTCCCATCAATGTATAATAGCCAATAACAATGGGAATTTTTTTCATGGGAAAGGATTATTCATTTACATTGTATTTCTTATGGGAAAATGTGTTTGGTATAAATCCTGTTTGGTATAAATCCAAGGATCTGGAATGGATTAAGGACTTATACCAAGTTACCACTGTATAATGACTGGCTCCCAAAATTGAGGCAACATTAGGTGCTGTGGTGTCCTCAAAGAATGAAATCAGCAATCTGCTACATACAGGTACCTTAGTAATCTAAATCAAGAGAAGTTGTAGAGACTATCTTCTAACAAACTTTTCTCACAAGTGTATTTACAATGTGTGTGCAATATTTCCAGATGTGACACAAGTTGTGGTGCACTTAGGCAGTGCAGCAAAACACATGCTGTACCTCACTGGAACATACATATCAGTATGTTATGTGGTGCCTTATATTACAAAAACAGTATATGTCAAATTTTTTATGTGGTGTATTGCCAGCTCTTTAAAATGATATGTCCAATGAACAGCTAGTGTGGGATTGTTGACTGCACTGCCTAACTGCTGCCTACACACAGCAGTAGTTCTTTCAATAGTCTGCTAGTTTGATCTAAAGTTTTCATTCTGCTGTTGGATGTGAAAGCATTACTTACAGACAGTAAGACTTTTAGCAATATATGTTTGCCTGCTCCATCTATTTATCTATGGAAAATAGCTAACACTTTCCTTATCATGCAACGTTTAGCCTTATACATTTTATTTCTTGTCCTGACCTGCAGTATATATCAGCCAGGGGTCAGGAAGTACCAATATGATTCACAGTAGTTGTGAATATAAAGCTGAAAAGCTACCCGTGATCAGTAGCAGCAGTGGAAGGTGGTGCTCTCCTGCATAGTCTCCAGAGTTGCATGTGACTCCCTAGAGCAGTGTTTCTCAGGTCAGTTTAATTGACACCAATGATCTTTTTGACTCTCTGTAAGGGGAACATTCTACTTACTGACCACCCCACTAAGTACTGTGAGTTGTGGATATGGAAATTATAGCAAGGGTTCCCTGGACCTGAGAGGTGTCTCAAGGGGTTCCACCATGTCAAAAAGATTGAGAAACACCATGCTAGAGCATTCCTGTTTTGTTAGGTCAGAGGGCAGAGAGATATCCAAATATAATATGTGTATAATGGACCCCAAACGTCTTAAACTACTAAACCTGTCACATCCCTAAATTACACCTACGGACAGTTTTAAGATACCCGCTTAGATTAAATATGTTATATAATCTATCTAGGCACACATGAATTTTATACAAAAAAAGATGAAGTGTTTAGTTCCACAAGCAAATATTTACTTTAAAGCATACCTTTAATTCTAACTGAGAGTATATGTAAGATGCCATTGTTAAACTAATTGTAAGGAATGCTCATTCCCTGAATGCAAACTTGCTCTGTTGGTGTAGTTTCAGTCACACACCTAAATCAAACATTCAGATAACTGTAGTTGTATGACAATTATCTAAACATCCGAGCTTAATACTGTCTAGTTCTTTTAAGCAGTAAAATGCTTAGCAGTAAAGCACAGAGATTCTAACTTAAACAAGGAAATACATCTATCTTTATAGGCATACAGAATTACTCCTGTATAGGAGGGTTTAAACCGTTATCTAGTTGTCATTAAGCAGATTGTCCAATACCGTATATTTGGAAGACAACATTTTTGGCACAAAAAAAAGTCTGTCTGCCCTCCTGGATTCTTGTTCAAGCTAGTTCTAACAGCAAGGATTCCTTAGCCTTCAGGGCCATCCCGTTGACGGTTTCTGTTACAGGTATGGCTCTCTGCAAACAATTTTTAGGCAGTACTTATGTAGTGCCGACATATTATGCAGCATTTACAAAGTCCATTTTCATATCGGTAACTGTCCCTCAAATGGGCTCAAAATGTAATGTCCCTACCATAGTCATATGCCAAATAAATTTTAGGGCAATTGTTTCTTTGCGGGAAAGCCCATTAACCTAACTGTAAGTTTTTTTGGGATGTGGGAGGAAACCGGAGTACCTGAGGGAAACCCATGCAAACATAGGGAGCACATACAGACTCCTTGCAGATAATGTCCTGGCTGGGATTCGAACCTGTGACCTACATAGTCAGTTAGGTTGAAATAAAACATATAAGTACATCAAGTTTAACCACTGGGGAAATAAACATACCCCAGATAAGAATCCAAGACATGGTTGATCCAGAGGAAGGCAAAAAAAACCCTTGTTCAATTTGCTCGAACAGGGGAAGAAAAATTTCTTCCTGATTCCAAGAGGCAATCTGTTGTTCCCTGGATCAACAGTCTCTGTTATCTTTTCTTTAAAACTTCAAAGCTAGAGCTGCAAAGGTGAGAGTGCTAACCACTGAGCCAATCTCACTGCCCAATCAAACAAAGCAGTAACTATTCTTCATAGCAGAGTATATTTTTTACTCCATATACAGACCCCTATATGTTTATCTCAGGACTCAATCTGGGTCATTGATTCAAAATTTATTAAAAACAGATGATCAGGACACCAACCACCAAACAGTACTTTTAAGAACCAGATCTACAATGTCAGTTTACATAATCTCCTAATAAATTTCTCTTTAAAATGACCTCTTAGCATCCTACAAGTTCTTCATAATTTCCTACTGTGGGACCTTTCAGGAAATGGCACATATGGATTGACCTGTAGGCTTCATTCCGTTAACTAATATATTGAGCCCAGGCTATGTAATACTGATATCAGAGGTCCATGGCAGCTTAGGTTCAGAGGGAGTAGGTTGAATGTCATATACTCTGATTTAGTCAATGGCAGGAAAACATACACTGCAGTGGAAAATTCTATTAGGCTTAGTATAAACGGATATTTTCCCCCGCCTTTCCCAAGCTTCAGA
The DNA here is from genome assembly GCF_032062135.1 of Pyxicephalus adspersus. NCBI lineage: Eukaryota > Metazoa > Chordata > Amphibia > Anura > Pyxicephalidae > Pyxicephalus > Pyxicephalus adspersus. The sequence continues at coordinate 12,006 of NW_027317407.1, read as the reverse complement.
AGCCCATGTTTGAAATTCCCATGCATTCCAATAGGCTAATTTACACCAGGGCGTTTCCTTGAGGCATGTTTTTGAGCGTTATAGATAACGCTGCTTGCAACGTTTTAAAAATTAAAACGCAGGGTTAACCCGGGAAAACATAGGTAAACACGTCCTTTGACTTCAATAAGGTATTTTTCTTGTGTTTTACAGCGTTTAAAAGTGTTTTACAGCGTTTAAAAGTGTTTTACAGCGTTTAAAAGTTAGTGCAATGTAAACGTGGGAAAACGCAGCATAGACGTTTACCAGTGGCAAGCTTTAAAACACTAGTAAAAGTGCATATAAATGTGTTTTTAAAAACGTCCTAGGTGTAGACCCAGCCTTATAGGTAAGTAAAGTAGCAAAAGCAGTGTTTTAATTTTACTTTTATTGGTCAACACCTTTTCTGAAGTGTGTGCTGTAGAGAGCAAGTTTAAGCATCTACATTGATGATCCACAAGAAAACATTGCTATTATGAGGATATTTGACTTCTTTAAAAGTAAAATATGTAACAATTTAGTAATCTCAGGAGAAAATCTAGCATGTATAATGCATGTATGCAGCCCACAAATGTCATTTAAACAACTGGGCAGAGACAACTATTTCCTATGGTAAAGGAAGAAGCAGGGCGCAATACATTTGACCTTCCTAAAAAGATTAAAAGGTTGACAGCAATGTACAGAGGAACAAACTGTATCAGAAACAGCTTTCAGATATGGTGCAGTTTATATGCTGTCATTTTATTAAAAAAGAAAAAAAACACTGCAGTAATTAGTTTTTTTTTCAAAAACAGATGGTAAGGAACAATGACTAAGTAAGAGTAATCATCATTAAAACATTATTTGCAGTAAAAACACAGCTTCTGTTGTTGATGTCTTTTTTTTTATTATTGTCTAGCTTTATTAAAACAAGTTCAGTCTCCATAGTTGGACATTCCCACACCACTACTCGTTCAATCTACAAATATTCCCTCTTATTACACATTGTTTTATAATTACCATATCGCATAAAAATACTAAAACTCCTGCATATAATCTATATCTCTTCGCAATTGTACTGTAAATTCCGAATGAGAAAACAAGCAACAATCAAGAAGGCGCAGTATAAGCATGTCACGTGACACGTCACATCCGGAATTGTAATGCTATATCCCAGCGTCCTTTGCTGGCGTCTTCCTCTTTCCGGAAACCAAGATGTCTAAGAGAGGTGGGTGCCGTTTGTGGTACTTTTAAATCTGATGCCATCTTCTATCAGCGGCGGTTGCTGCTTGTTGGTTTTTGTTAATTTTAGTTGTCCACATCTCACTCGGTGTCCTGGTACCGTTATTGTCAAGATTGTGGGGCGGATAGTATAAAAGCGTTGTATCCGACGATTCCCTGTACAGAAAAGCAATACGGGGCCATGTTCCTTCATTCTCTTATGTACTGATTCTGTAGTATAAGGTTGGAAGATGAGCGCTTCGCGTACATTTGTTGTGTTTAGCTAGTGAAGGGTGCAGGATAATGTGTAGTTTTGAGCCATGGTAAGTGGATTTATAACTCTGCAGTGTCTGTGTTGTACATCTAAAAAAGTTTCATTTTTTTATTTATTTTTTAAAAAGTGGAGTAGAAGTCACATTTTGTAAAATGTGCTGTCAGACCCTTTTTTATTCAGAAAGTGCGTTCAAATTACTTCTGCCTGCCAAACTAAAGCTGGGTATACTTAGGTTTTTGTCGCTTTGGACTTAGTGACTGTGTTCTGTCCCAAATAAATAAATGTGGTACCCCCATCATATAGTATTATAATGATTTCCTCCACTCCCATGGCATTTTGCTAAAAAGCATTTAGTGATCACTGTACACACACACACACAAGATCAGTCCAAGATGATCATTATTTGTCTTAGGCAACTATTTAGTGTGTTCAGTTTTTCTCAACCAAGGATCCTTCAGAGGTTGGGGTTCTTTAGGCATTGTACCTCTCAGGTCAGTTTGTACACCAATGTTCTTTTTGGCTTTATGTAAGGGTTACATACTGGCCAGCAATGTAATACCTATTCCTATTAATCAACACAATAATGTGAAGTGACCTGTGATTATAGTAAATATAGCTGTGGTTCTCTGAATACCTGAAAGTTTATTTTTTGTCCCCAAGGGTTTCCCTGTGTTATGAAGGTGGAGAAATACTGCTTTAGTGTAATAGCGTGTAAATATATTGTGTGCGTTTGCAATATGAAAACATGCTCAGACCTAATTTTTGCTGTCCTTACTAATGCAGAGCTAATCAAATGACATATTTGACAATATTTATATATGCTCTTGTACTATACTATGTTTGGAACCCAGCCCTAAGAATACAAAATTGGAACCAGACAGGTCCCTTATTGCTGAAGGACAGATGATGTCCTTTCTGCAATAAAATACCCTTTCCAGCCTGATTGCAATATTTTTTTAAAATGTTCCTGTTCTTTCACTGGCACTGCTATCATCTTTTGCTCCGCTTCCTTTTTCCAGATCTTTGGCTATCTATTGGCTTGTGGTATCATGGATTAGGATAGCTGCTAGGTGAATCATCGGGATGAACATCAAAGTATTTCAGCTTTATTAGGTGATATATATGATCTTCTTTAAAAGTGTTTTCTACCACAGAATAAAAAAAAAAAAAAGCAATATATTGGTCTTTCCTTGGATAAAAGAGTAACATGGGCATCTGTGAGAGTGATGTTTAAAATCTAACATTGCCAAGGTGCCCCAGTTTGATTTGTTGGAGCTTTAACAATCCCAGAAGTAGGCAGAGGATAAATTCTTTTTCCTAATGATGGTGGCCCTGATAGTTTGTTGTTACTGGTACATCTTTGTTGTTACTGGTACATCCTTCTTTTTTTTTTTTTTAAGGATGCAATTGTCTTAATAAACCCATGTTAAGTAAACTAATTTTTTTTTTCAGGACGTGGAGGTTCTTCTGGTGCGAAGTTTCGCATCTCCCTCGGTCTTCCTGTGGGAGCTGTCATCAACTGTGCCGATAACACCGGTATGTTGAAATAGTGCCAGTACATCATAATTATTTTTGTTGCGGTTTACTTATGTATGCAAGTTCTGATGTTTAGAACTGTTACACCAGATCAAGTTAATAATTGCCGCGTACATGGTTATAAGCTGCCTGACAGTTTTATCTTCAAGCATGGTAGCTTTTATGGTGAAAGGTAGGGTCTCTTTTGCAATGGAAGCTTACCTGGTATAATACAAAGGTAAATGAAATTTTATTATTTTCAGTCTTAGTGCTCTCTCTTGGGGTCATCTCACATTTACTTTCCTGTCTAGACCACAAGTGAACTGTAACTAAATGGCAAGAAACTACTGACTTTAACTGACATAGCAGGCAATTATTGTTGTTCTGGCAATTATTGTTGTTCTGGCAAAACGTCTGACCGTTTTGATGTGGCCACACATGAAGTTTTAGGTATAGAAGGCAAGGATTTAAAGCGGAACTAAACCTTTTAAGACTTGACTATTAATTATGCAATACTTTTTAAAACATGGTGTTGCCAGGGTTTAGCCTGCCGAGTCCATCTCTGTTTTTCTGCACAATGCATTTTTGTTGGTCACAAGGAGATGCATGAACAGCGTGGTTGCCTTGCTGAAAGTTGCTATTGACTTGTAGGTGACCAGACTTTGACAGTGCTGGCCATGTCAACAAAACAGTCTGTTGCTGGTTGCAGCAAGGATTATCAATGCTGCTGTTTTGCTGTCTTTCCAAGCACAATCAAGGTGTACACTGGACATTTTAGTATGAGAAATATGAAGCAGGTACAGCAAAGATGACACAGGAGCTTCTTGTTCTCTTTACATTGCCGTTATCATAATGGCTCTGATGGGGTACCTTATGTGTAAGAAAAACATGTAGTCCCCTCACATCTACAGGGAGAAAAAAAAATTCCCAGTCAGGAATAATTAATATTTTCCTTTTTTGCTAGGTGCCAAGAATTTGTACATCATTTCAGTTAAAGGAATCAAAGGTCGTCTGAACAGATTGCCTGCAGCTGGTGTTGGTGACATGGTGATGGCCACAGTGAAAAAAGGAAAACCTGAACTCAGGAAAAAAGGTGAGTTATTTTCCGAAACGCCTTCATAATCTCAACCAACACAAGCAGAAAAGCCTTTTGGACCAAAACCAATTTTGTAAAAAAAAAAAATCCTTATACATTTAAAATTGATGAATTACACAAAACTAACATTTAAAGTTTAAAAAAAATTCAATTTGTTTTTCCAGTGCATCCTGCAGTTGTCATACGGCAGCGGAAATCGTACCGAAGAAAAGATGGTGTGTTTCTATATTTTGAAGATAATGCAGGGGTGATAGTGAACAATAAAGGTGAAATGAAAGGTATGTCATGTAGTATATATGTGCACACATGGGAATCGCTATAGTCTTTTACAAAATCTGTTCTGTATTCTGCCGGCTCAAACATAAAAGCCTTGATTTTTTTCTGGTGTTCTCTAAAGTTCGGGAGCATTTGGATATCCTGTCTTTAAAATTTTATTTTTCATTTTAAAACTAAAGTGAAAATAAAAAAAAATACACCTTTATTCCAGCAAATCCTTCAGTAGCGCTGGGCCTTCCCTCGATCCAGTCCCTTCGATCTTCTCTTTCAGGGTGTTGCACAAAAAACGTAAATACAATTTTTACTTTACATTTACGGGTTGTCTACCCTTTCATGTAAAGTAAAAAAAAGTTTGAGTTTAGGTCTACTTTAACTGCAAAGTTAAAGTTCCTGAGTTTTGAGTTAAGTTTACTTGACACTTTGATTTCTGTTACAAACATCTGTGACTTTATTGACTGCTCATTAAGCGTGGAGGAGCCCTGTGATAATTTTGACTTTCTAGATTTGCCTCTTTAACACCTTCTATCCATCACCTAGAATAGCCTTGCGGTTTAGAATATCTGACTTTACATATAGACATGCATGTTCTGGTCAGTGACTAAAACCCTGTTGAGACAAGCCGGTCAGGGTGCTAGCCAAACTAGCATCTGGTAAGGAGTACTGGCAAAGGCACTTCTAATGTTTTACAGAAAAGTTTGCTTTTAGAATTTTAAACATTACCTCCTAGGTAACCCTAATTGTGACTCGGGGTAGAAAAAAAATGCTGACTGCGGTAACCCCGAGTCACACTCTGGGTAGCCAAAACAGTGAAATACAATAGTAAATATAACCTTACCTGATCCGCCGGCGTCCTCCTTCACGATCCCTGTCCTTTTGCTTCCTTCAGGCAAGCGTCCTCTGGTGATGTTGGTGCGTGCAGACGTTCCGTTCGGGGTGTGGCGGGAATTTCAGTTCTGTTGGTAATGCATTCAATACAAAATAACTGTATTGAATGCAATACAGTGAATTTATTAGTAAAAGCAGTACATTGTCTTTCATGAAAATTTATTTTACAGTATATAATAGTATGTGTATAATATTTATATTTTTTTAATTCTTAAAAAATATATATTTTTATTTAATTTATTATTTTCACATGATTTTGTTTCAAACTTTATTATACGCCTACTAATTATATTATACTGTAAAATAAATTTCATGAAAAACAATGTACCGCTTTTAGACATATAAATCCGGACAGAAATGAACCGCCCAGGTTAACCAGCATCCCTCTATGGAGTTAGAGATCATGGCAATTATTATTCTGGGAATGGAGTTTAGAGTTGCTTTAGGAGTATAGCTGTTTTTTACTTTACAATAGTGTTTGAGCTCTAGCTTGCCTTGTTTTTTAGTCATTTTAGAACTGAAAACGTTAAAATTATACTGAGAATTATGGAGACTCTTTTACTGATTTTATTCAGATTAGTTTTGAAGAATTAAACCTCCAAGAAGCTGTGTCAATAGTCAGGTGGATGACAGATTAGGTATTGTCTGTGGAATCAAAACTACATTTTTCAAAGTACTGTTTGGGTACAATGACCATTTTTATGTTGCCTATAATTTAGCTAACCTTCACTTTTAGGTTGACTAATTGGGGTGGCCAGTACAGTTCTTACTTGTTCTAAATCTTAGTGGACATTACTGGAGCCATTCGCAGATTTTAGCAACAAAGAAGTATTTTCAGGGGGGAGAGCGCAGCCATGACTGTCCATACTTTTATGTTAAAGAAACTTGTATTTGGAACAGGGCATGGCAATCTAAGGAATTTGACAAGTGTATTACTGCAATAGCATTTTGGATTTTCAAATTCATAAAACTGTTTCCATGATGCCTTTTTTCCAACACCTGGTCAGGAATTTTAGTAAGGTGTTTCTCCATCCACATAGACCTCTCTGTACATCCTTATTTTTTAAAGTTAGTGTTTAGTTGCTAGACTTATACTTCAATAATGTTTAACATTTCCACCAAGTAAAACGTTTAATAACTTGTAAATTAAATATGGTGCTTTTTAGGGACTGATAATTACATTGAATTTGTATAGTGACTACCAGCATTGCGAACAACAGTAAATTTGTGGCTTCCTAATGTAATTGTTTTAAAGCATGTTAGAATTTCCCTACAGGCTTTTAAATTCAGGTTTTTAATGGTTTGCAAAAAATAACCTCTTCTAAAAAGCACTTGTTTTGCCTGTTTAGTGGCACTTTAAGTTGTCGAGGAAGAGGAGATAAATTCACTTTCTTTGGGTGAGGAGATAGCTACATGTGCTATACTACTTCAATCAGTGGTGGGACATTCTACTGACTAAGTACTGGTAATCTGTAGATACCAAATATGTCTATGCTGGAAGCAGTCTAAAGCTGTAAGTAAGGCTGGGTCTACATGAACGGTTTTAAAAACGCATAAAAACATTCCTACCACATTTATGTGTTTTTATGCACTTTTACAAGCATTTAAAGCTTAACTTTAAAACGCTTAAAAACTTTTATAAACTTTTATAAGTTTTACTTTTAACCCTTTCAGGGAATGAGTACAGGGGTACATAAAACCCCTTACTCATTCCCTGAAAGGGTTTTAAATATGTGTATAAAAAAATTGGTTGAGACTTTAATGGTAAATTATTTTATTTAAATGTTTGTGTAGCTAAAGCATCAATAGGATTTCCCTTTCCTCAGCTAATTAGGGAGCAGAGCAATCAGTGGAGCTCTGCTATGCTGACAGCTCTGCTTCCCTGATTGCTCCTGCATCCCTAGAGGAGCTGTGACATGGTCTGTATCTGTAACACATACTGCAATACATTCATAAACATAACTTGAGATTAGCCATCTCACAATAATTATTATAGTATTATTCGGGCCAGTGTGAATGGTACAAGACAGTGTACAACCGACCATAGCATCACAATATTGTTATTCTGTTATTTATGCCAGTATAGATGGCACTAGACAGTGTATAACTAACCATAACATAGAACATATAAAGAATATACATAGGAAAAATCCCAATTGTACAGTCTCCACAAAGAAACGCAGGCATGAGACCATGCAAACCCCTGTGTTTCGCCCAACTAGGGATTAGTATAACGCAAGCAAATCACGGTTTTATGATAATCCAGCGATATCTCAGGGAGAGTTTAATGCCTTCATTCACTACAGCCTCTCCTTGTAAGTGACAGAGTGCTGTCCACTGACAAGGAGAGTCTGAGGCTGCAGCCTTCCCCTCCTCTCTCTCCTCATCTAGCAGTGAACTCCATGTGCTCTTTGCATTGAATAATGTCTTGTGCCATTTACACTGGTCCGAATAACGCTATAATCAATATTGTGATTGTAAGTTATGTTTGAATGTATTGTATTCTGAGCATTTATCGTTGCTACAATACTTGGTTGTGAAAAAAACCCTGTGTCTGGACTAATTTCTTATACTATTCCTGTTGCCTGTTTTGCACAATTCCAGGAGAAAAAAAAAGAAAGGGGGCCATGTTGTGTCTGATGTCCCCAGTTTAGCTGCATTAAACTAATTCATTAAGCTATATGAACCTCTTATTTTTTGATGTTATCATTCTTTGATAATTTTGGATTTAATAGAATCTACTACATTATTTTAACATTTTGTTTGTACTTTATTTATAGGTTCAGCTATAACAGGTCCTGTGGCAAAAGAATGTGCTGATCTGTGGCCTAGGATCGCCTCCAATGCAGGAAGCATTGCCTGAACAAGCTTCTGTAAAATAAAATGCTTACAACAAAGCTGCCTTTGTTTTATTTATTGAAAGAGAGATGTATGCACCATACCTGTAAAATTACTTTGGGTTAAGTGGTAATTCTAAAATTAAAGTTTGTATTATGATGGACTAGCAAATGTTTGCCTGTTTTAGAGTAGGCATGCTTAGGGGTTTTTTCATTGCAGCCACACAGCAGTAGAATGTAAAAGATTTTTTAAAAGATTACAAAACAATGACAATTGACAAGAAAATTATAAAAAAATACAAGGTTCAGGTCTAGAAAATACAATAGTAAATATGTCAGGGTTTCATACATATGAGGGTTCACATATAGAGTAGTAGTAACAAAGCAATAACTTCCTCTTTGTAAAGTAAGTTTTAGGAAGTCAATAGTAAAACAACATATATCGTGACAAAAAGCTTCTTACATACATTATCACAGCTTTTATTACAGCTTCATGTGTATTGCAAACCTGAGAAGGGGGGAAATTAAAAAATATATAGGAAAAGCAGACAATCTTTAACTGGATAGAGGTGAGGGTTGGTTTTTTGTTTTCCTATTAAAATACCAGGTCCTTTCCTAGTGCGAATATTGATCATGTGGCTGCTGATCCCATACACATTAAACAATAAGTATATGAAAACATTTTATTAGCAACATATTCCTTTTTTTTTTTAAAAATACGCAGGACAAAACACTAAAGTGCATGTTTCAATGCTTGATTTCTGTATACAACTTTGGCTGAGCATAAAGGTTACAACGATCAGTAAAATATAGCCACCTATAACCAAGAGTTTAATACCAATCTTGTAAATTCCAATGCCTTTTGCAGATTAAGTCTGCTGCTGTAGGGGTGTAAAATAAATTGTCAGAGGAGATTGATTGTCAAGGGAAATTTGGTCTTACATTTTAGTCATATTTACTAAATTGAGTGGTAAATATGAGATAGTACTATCTGATATTGATACTTTAGTACTCTGCAGCATTAGTTCCAATGTGTAGGGGAAAGCTTTAATTGCTCCACCTCTGTGCACCAATTATGTATCGTTCGTGTGGCACATGAGGACAGTTGACTGAGGTGAGGAGCATACAGTTCAGAAAATCGGGGGAAAAAAATTTGTTTTATTGGCCCAAAAAAAAATTTAACATCTGCTTGAAAATGTTTCAATACAAGGAGCGGAAGTAGGAATTGGCAGCATTTCCAATAAATAGAGCAGCTTAGGGAGAAGAGTTATCTTTATTAACCTGGGCGGTTCATTTCTGAACAGAGTTGTATGTCTCAAAGCGGTACATTGTTTTTCATGAAAATTTATTTTACAGTATAATAATGTCTGAAACACAAATTCATGTCAAAATAATAAAAAATATATATTTAAATAATTATACACATACTATTCCAGCGGTCGCCAACTGGTGGTCCGCGAGAAAATTTTGGCAGTCTGCGGCTCTGGTCAGCGCACCCCTGAGTGGTAACAGGAGAAGGACCCCGCTGGAGGGATGCACTGACCAGAGCCGTGGACCACGTACCCCGAGCAGTTCCCAGACTCAGAAGTGGGTGGGCTGTGTCCCTGCACACAACCCACCCACTCCCATTGCAGGCTCAGATCCGCGATGAAAGAGTGGGCGGGGTATGTCATAATGATGTCACTCTGGGGGAGGTTTCTCCCAGTTTGAGTGACACCCGGCTCCCTACGCAAGGGCAGTCGGGAGCCGGTGACTTTAGTGAGCCGCGGACCTGAAAAGGTTGGCGACTGCTGTACTATTATACTGTAAAATAAATTTTAATGAAAGGCAATGTACTGCTTTAAGACATATAAATCCACTGTATTGCATTCCATAGTTATTTTGTGTTGTATTGTAATACAGTAGTAATTCCTGCCACACCCCCCAACCCAATGTCCACATGCACCAATATCACCGGGTAACTCATCAGATGCAGAGGATGCGAGAGGACAGGAGTTGTGAAGGACACCAACGGACCAGGTAAGGCTCTATCATTATTTTAGCTACCCCCGAGTGTGACTCGGGGTTATCGCTTTCAGCATCTTTTTTTTTTTTTTTTTTACCCGAGTCACAGTAAGGCTATACTCCCAAAAAAAGGAACGAGTAAAGATTTCCACTTAAGTAACAGATTTCTTGTATCTCTAAACATCTTTAGGTATTTACTCTTCTATTGTGTTTGGAATGTGGGGAGAAAAATTCCTAGGTATTTTATGCAATCTGTTTTCATAAAGTAAGGAAATTTTGCCTGAAAGTTCTCATAAAGGGGTAGATTCAACGGCAAGGCTTGTTTTTGTGGGAATACCTTTATATCCCGACACTGGGGGTTCATAGTAGAAATGAGGTGTCATCCACATATAAGGCTATGGTGAATTTTGCCCCTTTTACTTTTATTACAGAGATGTCCGGGTATTTTCTTATATGCTGAGCTAAAGGCTCTCTACACAGATCAAAAAGTAGGATTGATAAAGGGCATTCCTTTCGAGTACTGTTTTTGATATTGACATAGCATGTGGGAACTTAACTTCAGCTGTGGGTGCCAAATATAGCGCTCTGATTGCTTGTAAGAAAGGCCCTCTGACCCCAAAGGTTCCTAGAGTTTGAATCATGAATGGCCAGCTAAGCCTATCAAAGGCATTTTTGGCTAAGAATTAATGCGCCCTGATCTAATTTATTTACCATCTATGAGGGGGATAGTCCTCATATTGTCTCTTGCCATAATAAACCCCACTTGATCTCTGGATCAAGCAGCAATGGGCCAAGATGTGTGGCCAGTATTCTGGTAAAATTTTTCAAGACAGAGTTGAGGGCAATTGGACAATAGCTGGCTGGGTCGGAGGGATATGTACCCAGTTTTTGGAATACTGTTATGTGGGAATGTAGCATTTGTGTGGGCATTTTTGACCAGTCTAGAAAACAAAGAGATCATGTGCGGAACTAGATTACAGCTAAATGTCTTATAATGGAAGTATAATTGTCCATCTGGGCTGGGAGCCCTATTTGACTGAAGTGTTTTAATAGCCGCAGCAATCTCATTCGATGTTATCTCACAATTCAGGGATTCCACTGCTGACTTGAGAGCTTAGCTGTGAATGCATAGCTTGTTGATCCATATGAACTGTGGTGTATAGCTTTTATAGTATTCACGTAAACTCTGGGGGGATTAATGGGGATATATAAATGATCTATAAAGAGAACACTCCTCCCAATTATTCACTTTGAGATTATTACAAATATTAAGAGCTGGATGCTTTTCTAGAAGCACAGAATATAACTTGGTATTAAAAGTTTAAAACAAAGATAGCAGAGACTGTTGATCAAGGAACATCTGATTGCCTCATGGAATCAGGAAGGAATTTTTTTCCCTGTTGAAGCAAATTGTACCAGGGTTTTTTTCTGTCTTCATCTGGACCAATAGACAATGTCTATAGGGTTTTATATCTAGGATATGTTTATTTCCCCAGTGATTGAACATGATGGACATGTCTTTTTTCAACCAGACCTACTATATAACAATATATAACAATATATATATATATTTTATATATATATATTTTTTTAATTACCCTTACCTTCTGTCATTACCACCCCGGCAGTAAAGACTGAATAGGAGCGCAGAGCCTCTTGGGATACATGCGGCACAAATCCCAAGAGGTTTGGGCCCTGGAACAGGCATGCTCAAGAGTGACTTTTCTGTTATTGAAAGAAAAAAAAACATTGTGATCTCACATTCACAGATCGGCACTTTAAAAAAAAACAAAAAACAAACGTGGCATATATGACAGATCTGTGTAAAGGTGTCATTTTTTTAATTTAGGTCCACTTTAATGAGAAAAAATCCCTGATTCTTATTACGATTTTATTTTTGA
>NW_027317406.1:13730-15336 GCF_032062135.1 Pyxicephalus adspersus | reverse complement strand
GCTGACTGCAAATTTGGCAGCATATCTGCCTGTGTGTAATAGGACATATCCCTTTTCACTGCACTGGCAGACAGCTATCTGTAATCAAAGTCACAGCATGCTTTCAGTGGCAGTTGTGTATTGTTGATAAGGAGGAATAGAGGAGTTTAGGAGCAGAGAGAAATTAAGCAGTTTTGGAATTGGCCTAGCAAGAGATTGTCATTTTGGCATTATTGTTGGGGGTGGAATAAATAATCACAAGCTGAGCCTGCAAAGAAAAGCATAGAGTGTCCAAGGCCCATGTCCTCCCCGCTGCAGAGCTCTTCAGGTGGTTCTTTCTGCCAGCCCCTGCATTGATATAGGACTCAGATGGAACTGGGATCAAGGCATCCAACCTTCCCAAATGTATGCCAGTCTTTAGCAAGTTTTGCTTCTAAAGCTAATGTAGTAAATGTTCATGTGCAGTGTTTTTTCTTCATTTTTTTATTGTGCATCAGAATCACCTTTTGCTACAGAATCACCTGTATCTAAGTTTGCTCCACTCATTTCAGAGCTCACCATATGTTAATGGAGGAATTTGATTCCTTATCCCTGTTTTGTGTATATTATTCTCAGTCTATTTGGTGTATTACCAATTCAATGTTAGGATTGCCCAAACAATGTTTAAATGTAATTAACTGTGTGGGATAGTGTGGCAACGACGCTGCACTGCTCCTCAGTAGAGAGTATTGTTGCCACTCTCATATAGGCTGTGTCTGGCTGTCCTGCATATTTTATATAATGCAGCACGGTGTTTTGTTTCTTCCCAAAGAAACCAAAAATAGCTTTTTTATCATTAATCAACATTTCTACAAAAAATATAATTATTTTTAGCTTATTATGACTTGCTATATAAATTTTTTTTTTTTTACCAGGAAACAAAGTGGAAAAGGTTGACGTAAAGGAGGTTCCCTGTACCCAGCTATCAATGTCATTATTTGACTGCCTGTATGCACAGAATATTGTCAGGGAAAGTGGTTATATTTGCAAGTGTCTCGATGAATACGTGGATGACTTCATTATATCAGATGAGCTGCGGAAAGTAAGTGTAATATCACATACATGTTCAACAGTATTCTGATAAATTGTAACCACTGTACCCTTGGTGTTATGATTTGTGATTAATTGTTGCTTTGCATGTCATAATGTTTTAGATTATTTTTTTTTATTGAGAAATCTTTTCCTGCTCTTCCTCTCCAGTGCTCAGCGCTGGTATAGCTAGGTAAAAGTCACAATGTAAGAGGGTTATGTCTGACTATGTAGGTTACTAAAAGCTAATCATTTAGTTTAGGGGGCTAACTATGGTCCCTTCTGGACTGCATCATCATATGTAGAAATCCTGTAACAAAAAGGTAGAAGTAAGACATATATATGTAGCTATATATATATAAAAATATGATTGTTCATACAATGTCTATCTAACGGCCTTTCTATTTCTGTGATTTAATTAGGCTTTAAATGTTTTCTGTTTTTATTACAGGCACTAAAATAAAGCTAAACATCCAACATAAATACTAAACTGATATAACAAAAAGTACCAACACTCCTCGCCATATGCACCTTCCCTAATCTCCCCTCTGTCTGAACC
>NW_027317406.1:5303-9171 GCF_032062135.1 Pyxicephalus adspersus | reverse complement strand
TATTGCTATTATTATGCCCTTAAAGGGCAGTGATATAAATGTAGATTATGCATCAGTAGTTTACATGCTAGAATAGGTTCTGTAGGTGAGGGCTGTCAATTTACTGGGCTCTGGGGAATTGTCAGATCTGCCCTTGCAGTGGTCAGTAATTACAAATAGGCCTTTTCTCCATCTTTAAAAGCTGAACTCACTCTTCTCTGCAAGGGTTAAACGCTTTTCTTTTGTTTCCTGGCTCCAATATCTATCGCCTGCACTGCAAAGGTTTGCAATTTTCCCCAGAGTTCAGCTTTGACAACAATTGTATGTTTTATACCACAGTATACTCCCTAATATCTGACACCCTCAAGGATAGGTAGATTCCAGATAAATGTAGTTTATGGTTGCTTGAAGGTTACAATTAAAACAGTACTAATATAACTCAAATAGTAATACAGTAATATTAATATAAACCAATGGAGGCACAATAGCAATGCAAGAAAAGTATATGCAGAGTATGACTAGTTACAAATCCAATTATAGTTAGAATAGTTAAATATACCAGTACTGTATAATTAAATTGCCCCACAAAAAGCATGAGGTAGTATAATGGCAATGGTAGTATATTGGCAACAGTAGAAAGAAAGTCCATGCTCAATTTTGACTAGCCAGGAAAGCAGTAGAGGTCCTATTTTTTGGTGCTATGAGAACACATGGGAGTCCTGCAAGTAATGCATAAAGTGATGGCTTACTGATCACATGGCATGCCAAGTTTAGGCTTATTTTTTTATTATTATTTATTTATTTCCTTGCCGGTGGCTTGAGAGTTCTGGTTAATTGAGTTCCAGATAATGGGGAGTTTACTTTTATACTATTTTAGACTATTTTAGAACTAATCTCCATTGGTATCAGTGACATTGCTCTCTCTTGGTTTGCTTCCTATCTGTCTGACTGCTCCTTTCAAGTTTGGGACTATAGATTGCCGTAGCATTCTTCTTGTGACACTCCCACTACTTGTAAATGTATAGTCTAGTTTTCATTGAAAGAAGAAAACCCCAGGAAAACCATTCACTGACAACTTGTTTTTGAGGTCAAAGTCTGCAGTCTACTATTTTACTACAAACTAAAGATGTATATCTACAGGAAGGGTGTACAGTTATAAAATGTAGTTTAAATTTACTTTATTAACCTGTAAATTGTTGGACCTTTGGGCAGGTGTAAGCCTGTCGCCAGACCATTCGCTTCTACAAAAAAGTAAATATAGGATTGTGTGAACATTTTAACTATTAGTTATTACTATCCCAGTAGTTTCATTAAAGTGCACTCAATAGTTTGGGACTTTTAAGGCATACCCCATAATATGAATACATCACCATCTTATAAAATGTTTATTTATTTATAAAATACACAAATAATATACAAAGCAGATACAATAAACATATTATTCTGTATATCCATCCTTATTTATTTTTTTTGACACGTTTCACAGGTTTTTTTTCTGCTTCCTCAGGAAAGGTTGAGATGGGAGCAAAATGTATCTACTGGTAGTTAAAAACATCCAACTTTATTAACACATTTCACCTAATGGTGGGCTTCAAATGGGAAACCGAACAAAGGCGGTGGATGCAGCAAACAACTGGGTGATCATGTTGTTTGAATCCAATATTAAAGCTATTGACATCGGATTTAATAGGATGCTACAGGCTTCCACGACAAGTTAGTTGCGGGTGAAGCCAATGGACTGTCGGCTCTATAGAATTCTATTTTGCTCCACCCTTAGCTAGTACATAAAATATTATTTAGGGTGCTTGGACCCGAAGCATCCCATAATGATTGGTTCTAGGAAGCTAATGTTTTTTTTATCTTAGTGCTGCTGATCTCCTCTAGCCTCCTTTAAATGTTTTCTGTTTACATGATCTTGCTCCAACATCAGTTAGCTGCACATTATTTTTCTGGATAGGCTCCAGTAAACTGTCTGTGCGCAATGTGAATATAAGACCACGTGAATGACCATGGGCAAAACACACATGGCATACTCCTGTGCATATGCACATAGTTCTTATACATTTATATGCTACAGCTAGTGAGAAAATGTAGTTATTATTTTGTTTTTGTTTTTTTATGTTCCTATATAATGGCAAAGTTATTCTTGAATAAACTGGCCACTAATAGAAATGGCTCATAAGGGTCATACATCTACAAAAGCTAAAAATAGCTAAAAACAATTTTTAAAATTTTACTAACTTATTACAACATAATTGGTCTACCTTAGCTGCCGTTCTCTTACTTCCTGGCCAGGAAACAGGAACTAAACTATTGTTTCTCCAACAGAGATAAAGATGGCAATAAGAACAATTTCCCCTCTCCATTCACAAATAAGCAACTGTTATTTGGAGTTTAGATAGAGGCTGTTTATTTTGCCATTTGAATAGGCTCTGAGCTGAGTGAATAAGGTGACTCTCATTTATTAGGCAGTTGCATGGCTGTAAAACTTAAAAAATTTATTTTGTTATGGATTTACTAATGTAAATTAGCGATCTATTATACACATGTGTATCACACTGTACCAAGTTTGGAACTCCGAAACCATTGCATAACAATAAAACTTAGTAAGAGTTAAAAAAAAAAAAAAAAGCAGAGAGTTCTTGGAGATTGATGGAGAACATGATTGGATCTCTTCTAATCACAGAGCTGTGCTTCATTGAGCAGAAAGTACTTCTGTTTTTTTTTTTTTTTTTTTCACATTTACTGACCCTTCATCTTGTTCTTTTCTACAGATTTTTTTTTTTTTTTTTTTTTGTGGTTTACTGACCCTTCATCTTGTTCTTTTCTACAGATTCCTCTTTGTTATTCTCCAAAGCCACTTTATTTAGTCAGCCCCTAATTCTGTAATCCCCTTAATTGCCTTTTCAAATCATCAAGCGAGCCCGGCGCTGTTTCACTTCAGGACACCTTTATTTGGCTGTTTCATGCGCCGTCTTTTACATCTAAAATTTGCCCTTTTTTAAATAGCAAAGGCTAACAAGTCTCATTTGTCTCCCAGTAATCTCCTCTATTTCACATAACCTTTACTTCCCATAAAAGCCTTTTTTCTTCTGTCCGAGTGGCCGGGAAGTATTCGAGGGGAAATGTTTTTCTAAGGATTGTTATTGGACTTTTTCTCATTACAAGGGCACAAGTGGAGTTTGTTGAATGGCCCTGGCTGTGTCTACTATTAGAATTCCACATGTGAAGCTCATTATATTCATATGGATACCTTCATCTCCAGAGTGGTACTGACATGAACTCAACCGTGCTGTCAAGATGATTTACTCAGAAACTCTTGTAACCGCAGCTTATTAGGGTAATACTGAGAATGGGCACAAAATGAAAGCACCTCTCTGTGACCATTATGTTTCAGACACTTGCTGCTCACTGTACCCTTTATGGGGGTTTTGTTTTTTTTAAGGTATTAATATACAAAAGCCTGATTTAAAGGGAAACCATGGTATAAAAGCCTAATTTAAAGGAAAATCATTGTACACATTACTATATTACTTGAAAGGCTTCTCTGACAAGGCTTTTATATTTTAAGTTTTTTTTGCAGTTCTCCATTCTAATTATAATGCTATTTGTACAGATTTTTTAAGGTACCCTCTATTGGTGAGCTGCATATCATACATGGAATCATTTGTTTTCAAACTCATTTGGTTGTAAAGCTAGTGTTGGGTTCCATACTAAAGAGCATAGGTACGTAGGGGGTATAGCACCCAATTGGGTATGGAAAAGGTGCTGCGGCGCTCTGATAGGGGGGATGTTCACACCTTTACACCTCCGTATCGCTAAAGCAGGATGGTCTTAGATCTGTGGGAACGTAGGATTGGTAAGTATTGGGTCAGACACATAGGTAGTT
>NW_027317406.1:0-3348 GCF_032062135.1 Pyxicephalus adspersus | reverse complement strand
ATAAAATAAGGAACATTGTTAATAATTAGCATTTATATGTAAAAGATCCTTTTAAAGTACTCCGAAGTCAGAGTTACAGGGTTAACCATTTCAGAGCACTACAAATAAAAACACTCAACGCTGGCTAATCATCATCCACATAAACTAGAAACCCTGAATGGTTGTCCTATGACAGGCCAAATATATAAATAAATATATATGCAACTAGATACCATTAACAGTGTGCAATAAAGTGGCATAGTGTTTCATAACTAGGGGTTGGTGGAACCCTAGGGTTTCCACAGGGGTTGCAGAGATTTTTAGCTTAAATACCATTGACACTAATGATCATTTTGCCTATATGTAAGGGTGGCATTCTTCACAATGGCCAGCAATATAGAAGACATTTTTTCCACTGACCGCCATGCTACTGTGAGCTGTTGATATAGTATATATAGCAGGGGTTCCCTGAGATCTGAAACTTAGGTCTGAAAAGGTTGGGATCTGGGTTACCTGGTAGTACATTGTGTGTAATATGTGTAACTTGGTATCCAGCACCAACTCAAAGGCTAGGTACACACGTGCAATGGTTCTCATCTGATAATCGGCTCAGGGCTGATATGGAATCTTGTGTGCGTACAGTGCCTGTCATCTATCGTCCGAACGACCGTCCTGGCAGATCCACAGACGATGGATGACGAACGACCTAATGCAAGTGAAGGGGGAGGGAGTGCAGCCGGGTGCGGCTCCATCGTTCTCTCCCTCCACTCTGCATGGAGCAGAACGGTGCTGTATATACAACACTCGTTCATGCATCGTGTAGTCGTTTGCCGTTGGTAAGGATTGTGAAAGATCCTTTCCAATGACAGTTATTGCAGGTGAGTACATAGCCAAAGTCCAGGGTTCAAGCAGCAGGCTGCAAAGTAGGTGTGTGTATTGTGTAGGAGTAGTGGTCTTTTTGAAGAAGTGAAATATCCCTTGCTGAGTCACAGCTATGGTGGTCTAGTTACTTGAAGGGGGGTTATTGAAATTACATTTACTTTAGGTATAGTTACATATTAAGACAAGTGTTTTGAAGTGAGCACTCCTTTTCTGTAAAATAGGGAAATGAACAGATAATAGAAAAACAGGAACAAACATTTTTAGTGCTTAAAGTGGATCTATTTTCTATTTGCCATTTCTGGAAATATTATAGAGACACTTATAGGGGAAAAAAATCTCGTTAGAAAAATACTAAAAACTTGTAGGATGTGGTTTGGCCCCTGCACTATCCTCTTCAATGCCAGTACTGTGAAAGGATCTGGAACTGTTCATTCCTCCATAGCTTTGTATCAGAGTGCCTTTTTCATCACTGTGCATTTCACTAAGTTGCATAGCTGGAGCCTTCCAGCCCCTGAAAGCCAATAAACAATGAAAATGTCCATTGTGTTGGGTTAATTGACTCAATCTGACCTTAGTAGTATGGGTATGGCAGGGACATTAGATTGTGAGCCCCTTTGAGGGGCAGTTAGTGACATGGTTGTGGACTTTGTAAAGCACTGTGTAATATGATGGTGCTATATAAATACAAGTCATAATAATAAAGTCTTAAATTCCTCCTGAAAAAATGCAATGCACTTCCGCAGTGTGAAATCTTAGACACTGCTACCTTTGACTGCTAGTTAGAGATTAGGTGTGAGATTTGGTGATGTCTCCACTGTGCCTCTCACTAGTGTCCTTGGTAGAGGCTCTGACATGAGAAAGCAAAGGCCTGATTCTAAAAAAGGAGCCACCTGGGAAAAGATCATCTGCTTAATGACCATAAACACTGGCGACTAGTCCGTTGCCCTATGCTTGCCTTTTTCAGAAAGCTTCCAGAGTTCAGTTTTTATATTAGCTGAACACATAAACCATTGGTGGCCAACTTAGATTTAAAGGGCCTGAAGTGTAGCCCTTGACATGATCTGCACACTATATTTAACATATTTTATTCTATAGAGAACTGTCATAAATGGTGGCACCACCAAGAAATAGTTGTCACTGTTGCAGTACTTTGTTGCTGAAGAGGGGGCAGCATGGAGCTGAATCAGTTCTGCTCTGCAGTTCACCAAAATAGTCAAAGGAGCTTACAGGAAATCCCAATGACATTAGATATGTCACCAGGATTTCCCAAGTTAACAATGCGGGAGCAATGTGGTTACCTAATGCTACAAATTCCTCTTGCAGGACATTTTGTAGTATAATGATAAACCCAGATGGTCACTGAATTACCCCTGGGCTTAGCCCTCGACCTTGGATGTCAGTGACCTCACACCATCACATTCAAATGCTACCGTTAACCTGAGAACTACTGCAGCCCTGTTTTAAAGTGAGTACATAAATATAGTAGGTTTGTATTTTTCAATAGTTTGCAATATTCTGCTGAATGTACACTGAGCTGCACATGTGCACAGACAAAATGGTGCCCTTGGCAATTTCATAGCATTCTAGCTCCAGGCACCTCTTGCTATTCTGATAAAAGGGGCCATGGAGAAAGAAGAGAAATTGTCCAGTTTGCCCTCCACTAAAATTGCCTTTGCCTGTCCGTGGATCTGTCAATATGTTGGCTTTTTGCTCTGAAATCCTCTGTTGACCCCTTTTAGCATTATGAGCACACCTCCTTGGATCCACGTCATGAAACATCAGCAGATTTGTGCAACTCATCCATGAACTCTCCTATTGGTACCCATTGTCCCGCTACACATAATGCCCACAAATGGGTGAGTCCACTGCAAATAATCCCACCATCAGCCAAGGAGGAAAATAATGTAGTGCCGTATATCTAGCTGCCAAAACCATATCAAAATGACAGAGTTTTGCTCAATTCACAGAAAACAATCTGATTAACCTGTTTACTCTGAGATAATCTCATAAATATCATGTGCCTGGGAAGGCTATAGAATAGCAGTTTAATCATGAACCGCACACGGTAACAGTAATTAAACATAATGGGAGACTTGTCCTTTCCTGGTGATACCAACATGACGAGACCTGCCTGGCTCTGGTTATGAGATGTTCTTGTATATTTCCTGTTATTTTTGACACAATCCACAGCACTTCACAGACTGTTATTGTTCCAGATCATTAGTGTTTTGCTCTTTAAAGAATCCAAAGGCGCCATTTCTGCAACTATAAGCACCATGGTAACAAAACATAGATTTTACAGATCCCTTGCTGAGCCAATCTACAATAACTAGTAGAGCCTGTGAATCTCTTGTCATCTGATAACAGAGACGAATATGGGGGGTGCCATTGCTGACTTATTTCTTAGTTCCTTGGCTGGCTCACCTGGACCTGGAACAAATAAAGACATTTTTTTGACATTCTTTTACAGCCAGCAACTTAGGTCAG
>NW_027317405.1:0-15384 GCF_032062135.1 Pyxicephalus adspersus | reverse complement strand
AAACCACGAATGAGGAGGATGGACATGCTGTTTAATGTAATCGAGCACACATTATACCGTATGTAAGGCGGAGTTGTAGTTTGGGGTACCATATCCTAATTAATCATTACACACTGTTTATTCTTTTCCAAAAGCAGTAAATTTAGATTCAAAAGACTTTCAAGATGCCTTAATATCAAACAATTAGTATTAAGATAAAACCAAATTTATTAAGATAATTAAAAAAAAAACACTAGCACTATTAACAACTTAGTTTCAGTCATTGCACAGACATTAGAAATCCCCTTCATTCTTGATGTGTGAGAATCCATAACTAAATCAAATGTAACTACTTCATTAGAAAGTTTTCATATAAAACAGCAACATTAAATATTGAGTCATTCATTTGCAGTTACATAACTCTTGACATTTTTTCAACCCTGATAAAATATTGTTAGTTTTATCAATAAACAGTATTTAAAGCTTATTTCTACATAGAAGATACTTAGCGGTATAAAGGACACGTAGAGGACAAATCAAGGATACGTTGTGTTACTAACAATTTATAACAGTTACTAAGCTGGAAATATTTGAGACTTTAATTCATAAATTGCACATCAAATAGAAATGTCTATCAAAACATTAGTAGTACTGTAAAATGTCTTGTGTAACTCCTAATATCAGATTTTGTAATGCTTTAATGTAACCTAATTATTACATTATAACAACATTACATGCAGCATAATACAATAAAGAACCTTTGATATTTTACTTTACCTGTTTAATGTTCTCCATAAATGTTTTCATTGTTCTAAATTTTGCTTTCTCTAAATTTTATATTTATATATTTCTAGTGGACTTTTCTTGACGTTGTAGAGATAATAATAAGACTAACATAGGTCTTTGATGATCAGACACACACTTGTTATAAAATAACCCAAATTAGAAATAATCCATTTTACTATTATTGTTTTAATCCTACAAATCAAATAAAACATGATTTTCTTATTTGTTGTGGAACAAAGAGTTATATAAAAATAGATATTTAGACACGCAGACAAACATAGACCCATATATATTTACATGGAAAATATATATATATAGAAAATCTGTCTCTTTACTGCACCGTAAATGTAAATGTTTAGTAAAATCAACATCATTATTTTTAAACGTTGCAACATAAACTCACTGAGATTTGAAAGCAATGTCACCACCATTTGTCTCCAGGATATACAATTTGTTTGGTGATGTCCTGACAGGTGGAAGACATAAATATATATATACTCGTACAATCCTTGTTGTGCTGTGAATACTGAATACAGTAATAAACTGCAATATGAATTCCTAAATTAATTACTATTATTTTTTCTTTAACTACTATTTAATTACAAAATTTATAAAACTAATAATCATAATTGAAACCATTAGTTGTTGCTCTAGTCACTATCACTACTCATCTATCATTGACCTTCATTCTACAATTGTTTTAATGCTAAAAGCCAGCTGCCATTGAAGGTTAAGCCACCGAAGTTCTGCGCACCCTTTTTATGCCCTTTAATGACATCGCTTATGGCAGCAAGAAAGATCAAGCATATAGCTGTCAGTCCTCTGCCCTGCAGTGTGTGGCATCCCTTGTATCCCTTTAGCTGTGAATGGTCTCTTGGGTGGAGTTTAGTTTTGAGTTCATTTGCATTCCTGTTTTGTCATTTTCTCCTTCATCATAGCTGCCTGTTAAAGCAGTTGGAAACTTTTCAGAACAAGAAGAGGCAAATCTTTAACTCCGCAAGATGATCTCCTCTGTATCTATTTTTGTATTAGTCATTCTTTTTATAACATGGATTTCAGGAACATTTTTAAATGCATTTAGGAAAATGAAATGTGAACTAACTATGGACGTGTGTTGAGGGGAATGGGACAGATTTTTTGGTTAGGTTAATTTGACCTGTTCCTGTCTTGCATTTGGCATGTCTTAAAGTGGAACTTTCATTAAAAAAACAAAACACGTACCATTACATCCTAAATTCCTTGATACCTACACAATTTAATTCCATTCTATCCTGAGCCATCCTATATTTCTTTTTCATATTTGCGTAGAGGAACCAGTGGGCACCGCCATCTTCTTCTGTCTTATTTCTTCTTCTGCATACGTCAACCGATTTTGCACTCCGCAAGCACGAGATCAGCTCATGTTTCCTGAAAATGTAGTAATTGTGCCGATCTGATTGTGCATGTGTGGGATCACCCCTAACAGAATCAATTTCAATATGTAAGTCAATGGCTGTATGTATGTCACCATAATTGTCTGCATCACCCTAACTATCATATGCATTGTAGAATGTAACAGAATATCCTAATCCTTGTTCAGACTATTTTGCAGACCCTTTATTCTGACTTCAATTATTCATATTTTTTATTAAATCATTCCAACCAGGAATGAAAGAGTGTCTAAAGTTTTATTTGCAATTTTGTAAATTTATCTAGTAAAATAAATGTTTTTTAATTCTATTTCTAATCATAAATAAATAAAAAACCCAAATAATCCAAAATAAAGAAAGATTGGGTAAAATCATTGTATATAATATGTTGGTAACAAATTTATTTTTTCAAAAACATCCAGAAGCTCCCAGAGATCCCCAAATTTGAATCCAGATGGGGTCTTTTTTCATCTCCAAACGTCTATAACTGAAATTACATTTGAGTATTATGGTTCCTTAAAGAGAAATTATGAAGCAAAGTAAAGGGTCAAAACATGCTTCAGCTTTGCAGAGAAGTCAGTTTTACCTAAAGCAGAATTTTTGACAGTTAAATATAGACATATAGACTTCCTTATATCTTGGATGAATTAAAAAAAGACATTGCCATGGACTGAAGGAGTATATTATAATTGCATACAAACTTTCTCCATATTGTAAATTCCTGATACTAGGAAGACGAAAAACAATAATTGTTACATATAAAAGAATATATAAAATCAGCAGATGAGCCATGGATCGCACAGCTCTTCTAACTTTAATGTCGGCACAACCAGTGGGGCCGGATAGTGTGTGGCATTCAAATTGTAAATCCACTCAGCCTCTTTCTGTAGGAGGATTTGATCCCAGTTACCACCCCTCCTATCTGGGGGAATGTGTTCTAGTACAGTAAATTTGATTTTGTTTACATTAAAGTTATGGTATTTGGCCATATGCAGGCTTAAAGGGGTTAATATTTTTCCATTATTTATGGCATATATATGCTCATAAATTCTCCTTCTAAATTCTCATCTGGTTTTTGCCAACATAAAAGGACATGCAACTGCAAAATGCTAGATTTATTATTCCTTGAGTTTTACATGTTATTCTTCCTTTTAGAACAAATACATAGTTAACTGGAATTTCAATTGTTGTTTGCCTTGTGGATCCACTCGCATTGAGAGCAAGTTCCACAAGCAAATATACCTTACACCTGTTGGGGATCCTTGATAGGTTGCTTTTGTAACTGACTGTAGACATGTTTGTCCCAGAAGGACGGCAGCGTCCTTAAAGTCATCTGTGGAAACGGGTTTAGATACTTTGGATCTGATAATAGTGTTGGCCAAAATTGGCTACATATGTTTCTTAAAATGTTATGCTGATTATAAAATCTGGTAAAGATTCTAATCTTTTCTGTATTTCGTTTACTATTTTTTTGAGTAAGTAGAATCTGAGACCTTTGTAGATTCTTAGCTTTTCGATATACTTTCTTCAACGTGTTTTTTTATATCCTCTATTAAGTAATCTTAACTAGAGGTCCTTCACTGCTATTTCAAAGTCTTGTTCCTTTGAGCAGGCATGCTTCAATCTCAAATACATCATCAATGTACCTCCGCCTGTCACGGTCCCTCCCGTGACTGAGGTTAGAAGATCTGAGAGACTGGCTGCACGTGCGGTTATCTGACAGTCTCTTTGCTTTCTCTTGTTTCAGTGTTGTTGTTGGTAATGAGCACTCCACTGGTATCAGATGCAGCTTGTTATCATTACTGCTCCTCTATTTAGCCTGGCCTTACACTTCAGGCCATGCGGTTCATATTCTCTGCTTTGAGTTGGAGGAGCTGGTGTGTGGTCCTCTCCTGAGTTCCTGCTCATCCAGTTTCTATTAGAGATAAGTTTACTTCTCTTTGTATTTTGTTGTTACCCTGTGCTCGTTGTTACTAGACCTCAGGGAGACGCTGGTTCGTTCACCAGGGAAGGAACCAATAGTCTCATACCCTGTCACTACTCCTAGGGCATTTCAGGGCTTCTAGGGTCTAGGTTCTGGTGTATGAATCCTCCCACCTTCAAGGTCTATTCATACTGACAGGAGTCAGGGCCAGATTTAGGGTTTCTGTAGGTGGTGACCATTTGTAGCCTTGCTACAACATTGAGTGAGAAAGATTTGTGGAGACGGCTACTAGCACTTCATGTAAGCCTATTAGTATTATGTATGTTTTATTGTGATGAAGTATTATAATTTATTTATAATTACAATGGCGTTATGTAGGAAATTGTTGGACAGTAATTATATGTCTTGATCATATACTATGATGATACATTTTGATTGAAAATGAATTGTTATTTGAATATTTTAAAATTTATTATGGTTTTATTTTTTAATGTAATTTATGTATATAAGCCTGACCTTAAAAGCCCTTTCCAAATCTGGTTTTCCTAAGAGAAACCGTACTGTTCTCATAAGCATAAATATGCTAACATAGGAAGCAAACCCTGTTTGTCTTCTTTCTGCCGGTATCCCTATTGCAGATTTTACCTTCCATTTTGATAAAACACTGACATCAGACTAGGAAGTAAGGGGAAATATTGTAAGTGGTGCTTTGGATAGCAGTAACAACACATTGGGATTCTTATCCTTCCAAACTCTATCCAACTCTAACTTTAATTAAAAAACATTTCTGGATTTCTGGATAATTTAATTTAGAAAGAAGACATAAAATGAAGCCAACTGAAATCATGAGCTATTTATGCTTAACGATTGTATAAAATGTATATGTTTGGGCTCTGAGATTCCTTTGTTTATCCTGGAAAGGAGAGCATAACTTGAAAGAGTTTTCATTGAGCGTAATGGGTAGTAGCTTTATTTTCAATACAACAATAATAATCTGACTACAAGCTAAATTTGAAACTCTTTTAGATGAAGGTCATATGTTCACTGTTTTAATGAATTTGGTGGTCTGGCAGCTGAAGAATTACAGTGTTGGTTTCCCACCCAAATCAAGCAGGATTACAGTTATTACCTTTTCTTATTCTGTTCTCCTCTCCTGTCAGTAGGTTTTCTATTAGCAGTTGGCATGTGTTATGACAAATGTGTGTTGCTAAATGACATGTGGGCTAGTTTTCATAATGGATTAGGGTATCAGTGTACTAAGGGTTAAGAAGATTTACTGAAATTAATTGGTGTTGATGAGCTTCTGAGTTTTTACAAATTCCGATTTATTACATTGTAGTCAACAGGTTTGGGGGTGAATTGTCACTATGATTGTTGGGAACGTCTGCGGACTCATAGGACAATGTCCAAAAAAAAAAAAATATGTGTCAATTTGTCAAAAAATAAAAAGTCAGAAAGCAGCAATTTTTTAACCATAGGTTGCAGCTGGTGAAGACATTTTATCCATATTCACTGAATATAAAATTATTATTATTAATATTATTAGTAATAATGAACAGTATTTATACAGCACCATATTGCGCTGTACATTAAATAGGGGTTACAAATGACAGAAAGATACAGACAGTGACACAGGAGGAGGAGAGGAACCCTGCCCGGAAGAGCTTACAATCTAGGAGGTGGGGGAAGTGTCATACACAAGGAGGGGAGTAGTGAGTGTTTAGGAGACAGAGACAACGGGTACGTGGGGTTGAAGTGTTGGGTTTTGAAGGCCCCTTTGTAATACAAATCATGGCTCCATTGGAATCAGTGACACTGCTCTCTCTTGGTTTACTTCCTACATGTCCGACCACTCCTTTCAAGTTTCATTCAAGGGTAATTCCAACTTTCCTCCCTGTTGGTGTTCCCCAAGGGTCAGTCCTTGGACCGGTTCTCTTTTCTCTGTACACCTCCTCTCTCGGTAGTCTCATATCCTCCTTTGGCATCTGTCCACCCCTGACCTGTCCCCCTCAGTCCTGGATAAGGTCTCATGCTGCCTGTCAGCCATCTCCTCATGGATGTCTGACCCATTCCTGAAACTCCACCTGGATAAAGGGGAACTCATCATCATCCCCCCCTCAAATTCCAAATCTCCCCCTGACATATTTCTAACTGTCAACAAGACTGTTATTCGGCCCTCCCTTCAGGCACGTTGTCTCGGTGTCACCTTTGACTCTACCCTCTCATTTACCCCCCATATTCAGAACATTTCCAGTTCCTGTCACTTTCACCTATGCAACATCTCCAAAATCTGCCCCTACCTGTCCCCAGAGACCACCAAACTCCTTGTTCACGCTCCTATAATCTCTTTCGTCTGGACTACTGTAACCTCCTCCTCAATGGTATTCCACTAACCCGACTCTCTTCTCTACAATCTATTATTAATGCTGCAGCCAGATTCATCCATCCTTCCCTTCAAGCTCCTACTTTTCGGACCTGGTCGAAAAATACTCCCCTAGCTGCTCTCTTGGCTCCTCCAATGACTTACTAATGACTTCATCACATGCATGGCTCCAAGACTTTTCTAGAGCTGTCCCGACTTTCTGGAATGGTTTTTACTGATCCTTTTCAGCTTGCTCCTACATACGGCTCATTTAACCTCCCTAGCGGTTCATTTCTTTCGGGTTTTATATGTCTAAAAGAGGCACATAGTTTTTCATGAAAATTTATTTTACAGTATAATGTAATAGTATGTGTATAATAAAGTTTGAAACACAAAATCATTTAAAAACAATAAATTGAATAAATTAATAAATCTATATATTTAAAAAAAATGTATTTAAAAAAAAAATGTAATTAAAAAAAATTCCTATTATACTCATACTATTATTAATACTGTAAAATAAATCTTCTTGAAAACAATGTACGGCTTTTACACAAAAAAAAAACAATGTATTGCATTCAATACAGTTATTTTGTATTGAATGCAATACAAATGGATTTTGAATTTCCTGCCCGGCCGGGACGTACACACGCACCGATGTCACCGGGAACTCCCCCGCTGATTCATCAGATGCAGAAGCAGGAAGAAGAAAGAAGACGGAGATCGCAGTGCTGGACAGCGCGGGACCCCGGTGGATCAGGTAAGCGCTCTATTTACTAACCATCCAAAGGTGTTCCAACCCCAAGTGTGACTCGGGGTTACCACTTGTAGCAACTTTTTTCTAGTCACACTTGGGGTTACCGCTAGGGAGGTTAAAAGAGCACTCAAAACACACTTTTTCAAACATGCCTACTCGTCTTGCTGTCACTTAAAACCCTCACTACTTCCCACCACTCCATATCTCCCCTCCTATTGTGTGAGACTTCCCCCACTGACTAGATTGTAAGCTCTTCGGGGCAGGGTCCTACTCTCCTCCTGTGTCACTGTCTGTAACTGTCTGTCATTTGCTACCCCTATTTTATGTTGACACTATATAAATCCTGTTTAATAATATTAATAATATATATTAATAAATAATAATAATAATAATTGGAGGAGCGGTTGGGGGGGGATTCTACCAGGTCAGAAATGTAGGTGGTACAAGAACTGTGGAGGAATTTGAAGGCAAAGTACAGGAACTTGAATATAGTATATATAGTATATATTATTGTCACCAAAGTTTCTGGGATGGTGAGTAGAATTTCATGTGGACCTTTAGTGAAAAAAAAAACTGGGATAGAGAATAAAAACAGGTTTATATATCAATTATCATATAATTTATTAGTATCAGAATGTCACTTATTAGCATTCAAGTGCTTGTGACATTTTTTCACATTTATAGATTCTACTGTACAAACACCATCGGCTGGGATTACAAACCACCACTGAAAGCTGTATGTAACATCTGAAAGAACAAGCAGCAATGTTGCCACCTCCAACAGCCTGGCAAAAAATGAAACTTTGGACCAGTTAGTTTCAATAGCAGATTTCTTGCAAGTGGCTTAAAAGGTAAAATCACAAAATTCAATGGCACCCTAGGTGGACCCAATATTTACATTTCTTGAATTCTAAAATATTTTCAGGCAGATATCTTGGCAATATAACCACGTTTTTTTTTTTTTTGCTTACCCTCTTAACCCTGGGAATAATATACCTCAATATAATAAATCAAATCCATTGATAATTCACATCTGATCCAAGATTGAGTCTTAAATCCTTGTTTCTATATAGATATCTTTTGAATTCTGAATCACCATTTCATGAAGCCATAGCATTCATTCTTTTTTTATTTTTCTCCCCTTATTGTTCAATTTGATATTTCAGTTAGCATAGAGAATGAAATTGAGAATGTGAGCTCAGCCACCCAGTTCTTTATTACAATTGGTATTCTTTACAAAGTAAATTTGTTTCCCTTTAAGGGAATAATTCATGTTGGTAAAGGAAAAGCCTATATTTCTATAATGAATTCACCCTGGTACAATTGCTACCCTGGTCTAGCACCAGTTGGGAAGGCCACCGGTTGGTAATTGGAGGTCATTGCATACAGCTGTTACCAAAAATACGCCAACATGCACACAATCAGCCCAAGGTCAATTTAAACCCAAATTAAGATTCTAAATAGGAAGCTTGAAAATAAACTTTTATTTTTTTTCCCTCCACCAGGTAATTGATAACAGGTCACAGATTTAACAACTTGAGATGGTAGAAGAAACAATGATAATTAACATTCATCAGTGCATTTATGATAAAGAAACAACAAAACCCATACAATAGTGGCTCATAAATGTTAGAATGTCTTAGACTGTACAATAATATATTCTAGCAATGATAAAAATTGTGTTACAGAATTATGACCCTTCCAATGTGGGATCCATTTATTAAACACGCTCCATACATTTGTCCTGTTTAAATCCATAATAAATATTCCACTTACAGGATTACATTTCTCCCAAAATCAAATACACTAACAGCATTTTAATCTTGGGGAAATCAAATGAGAACATTCAATCAGAAAAAAATTGATCCTTAAAGTGGACCCTTCATTCCTTCTAGACATTAATAGAGTTCACCTCTAATATTGGGTTTGTCAAACTTTTAACTTTGCCCAGCCTCAGATGTTGCACAGCAAATTGGTTGGACATATATGACTAATATGTTTTATTTGGATATCTGAATATGTAGTTCAGGGAATACTAAGACCGATTGTTCTACAATGAAATCAAGAAAGGAAGAAGATATTTTTTTGTTGAGAAAATTGAAGTAAACATTGTTACATTACTTATGGGCAAAACTAGCCAATTATAATAATAAAAAGACTTTCTACACTTAAAACCCCCCAGGACAGGCTCTCCTTAAATGGCCAGAGTGACCAATGACCTTGTGCCACCTGGCGCCGTCTGATAGGAGAGTAACTGAATCCCCTGCAGGGAGTTCAAACTAACTATGTCCCACCCCGTGGTGAGGCATCCGAATGCCACGCCCTCGGGGGGTACAAGAGGCACGCATGGTAGCACGAGCACCTCTTCCCACAGCACCCCTAGGACGTGCACTACTTTGCACATGCAAAGGAGTGCTGAGAACAGGAGTTTCAGTAACCACGTCCATAGAGATGCAAGAGATGCCGCCTGGCTGAACAGTAGTTTGGCCAGGACGGATCCCTCCGCCTGCAGAGAGAGACACGCTGCGAGCAGGACAGCAGCCTCGGCCATACTGCCTGCTAAAGCGGCATCTCCCTCTGTGGCTGGGAACCCCAGGGACGCCGCGGGCCCACAGGACGGGTAATTTCCTTACAGAAACTTTTCAGAACAAGAAGAGGCAAATCTTTAACTCCGCAAGATGATCTCCTCTGTATCTATTTTTGTATTAGTCATTCTTTTTATAACATGGCAGAATCACCCTATACACCTTAATACTGACTATCTATCTGAAAGCTTGGTACAAAGGGAAAAGTCCAACAGTCCGCTATCTCATCTTGATATGGTCTGCTATGACATTCACTAATATGTTTTTGCAGTGCGTACTGATTTCTGATGGTCTCATATAATATGTACACTCAATCACAATCCTCCCAAAAGAATTATATTTATATCATTTTGTGATTGTTTTATTTAATTTGAATACACGTTTTTGGCAAACCACTCTGCTTTCAACATATTACTGCGTAAGACTATTCAACTTTACCCATTATTTATTCCAGTGGGTGAAACAAATGGTATCAGCTTCTACAAATCTGCTTTTGTTGGTGTCTGGATTTTTTTTTTTTTGCTTTTTGATAAGCCTTTATTTATTTGTATAATTCATTTTGACCATCCTGATGATATCACAGTACTCATCAGAGGCACTGACTTATATTATTAGTTTTATTGATGTATTTAATATGGTAATGTTGTGTTTGGTTGCTGTTTACCCTTCACTGTGACTTACTTCTGTATCACACTCATTGTAGATTTACTTCTGAAACACATGTGGGGTATCATGAGGAACGCTCTCCAGCACAACTCCCAGCCACAGACTGGTGCGGGCAGCTGGTACCATGGTGTGTTGTGCATTGCTGGGTTTATGTTGCCGTTTGGTTGTTGTTGGTCAGGTTTTAGCAAAGTTTAATTATGGAAATGTTGTGGACACCGTGAACTGAGCAACTATTGTATTATATCCTACAGCTCGTTCGATTTTTATAATAATTAGCAACCTCCAGTTAATAAAAGAACTGACCTTCAATGTTTTGCTGCTTGAAGTGATAATGAAAGCCATATACTTTTTTTTTTAACTCTGCTGCTCCTTTTCCTGTGGGCTGTCTGTTTGGCTGAGGTCTGAGCTTGGGTCAGAACAGACTAAAGAAACTTGAGGTGGTCAGAGGTAAAATCAATTGCTTTCTGAACCTCAGGCACCACCGATTGAGGAATATGACAGGACAGCTAAAAAGAATCCATAGTTGGCATAAAACGTGGATTGATAAACAGAGGCATATACTGAGTTGGTATAAGCATAAACATATTTAGAAACCCCTTTGATGGATGCAGCTCTACACCAAAGTCCATAGTGAATATACTCAAGGGATGAGTGGGAACAGAAAGTGGATGAAGCATGATTCAGGGTTTTATCCTGATACACATGGAACATCCATGCAAATGGTACCCATATAATTTGCATGAAAAGGCCAGGCCGGACCATAAGGAACTTTTTTTCTGACAAAATGATATGTGGAGTGACAGAGAGAGGTTCTTCTGAGAACATGTGAAATAACTTAGTGCTCTTAGATCCAGACTAGAAAGTGACATGTAGGTCAAATTGGCAGAGGTAGAGGGCCCATCATGTCTGTCAGGGTCCAATACATTTTAGGAAAACTAGGATGGGATGAGCAGCCCCTTCCAGAAGGTAACACTATTCTTTAAAGTCCATCTTGATGGCCAACAGCTCATGGTCACTAACTGCTGAATTTTTTTCTGCCTTGAGTTTAATTTTCTTGAAAAAAAACAAAAAGTGGATGGAGCAGAGCCTGTGGGCCTTCTTTTCTGGAACTCCATCCACCACAATCTCAAAAGCATTACTCCTACAGGGTAACAGGGAAAGCAGTATAGAGCTGAAGCCAATGGGATAGCTAAAGAATAAAGGCCAAGGTAATTAGATGATTACATTTTTTTCAAAGCTTCCTGAGTTTATTCGGTCCGGGTAAAGTGACATGAAGACTGAAAGGGGGAAACCATTCCTGACAAATTTCTTGTAAAAATTTTTCCTGTTAACCAGGTTTGGTCAATTCATTACAGCCGAGATCTTTCAAGATCCATGAAGATCCCTTAGTAAAAATGACTAGTCTATTTTGTTTGGTAGCTGTTTGGGTGTGTTTGCTGTTTATGGATAAATCACAGTGTTTGTATGTTTTCACATATATATTTGCACCGTTTCTTCAAAAAATACTTACTGAAACATCAGCTTTCGTACACGTCTATACCACTATTAGTGATCACCTCACTGCTTGTTGTGCAGTCCTCCCTCTGAGTGATCAGGTGGATCAGGTTGTTCGGGGAATCCGGCACCTTAAGCTGAGCGAGTTTGTCCTTGAGCTGTTCGGACAAACCATTACAAAACTGATGCCAAATGATGCATTGTTCCACTGGGTATTAGGGCTCCAGTGATGAAAGTCAGACATGTACTCTTCTACAGGACTATGACCTTGATGGAGGTGGTGAAGTGCAGCTATCATGGTTTCAGCCTATCTGGGGTCATCGTAAAGTTCGATTAGATTTATGACTATAATTCACCTTTTATTCTCCCCGTACTTTCTACCATGGTCATCGTATTTACTCTTGTAAGACATATTTGGTATGATTTGTGTATGATATAAATTATGATGTTAAGGGTCCTAAACTCCAGGCCCTCATTAATACTGACATTCACAAAGCCATGTAGGTGATATTGAACCCAATGGGATTGGAAGGACACCATGGTAGTTGAAGTACTTGTAACTGGGCATTGTAGACTTGGCACTCAATATTGGGAGAATCTATTGTCCTCCACCTGAAAAGTATAGGAGAGAGTATTTGGATGCAATGGGCTTTATTTAATAAAAGAGCAATGTTTGTTTACTTTGGAGATCAAATTTTAACTTTACAAGGGAATCTGTACATATCTAAGTGAATGTGGTGTGTTTTTTCTGCAATCCGTATAATACACTTAGTTACAGGTTACTTTACCTTTATTTTTCATGTTTTAATTTTATACTCATACATTTAAGTGTAGTGTTTTTGTTGTTCTTGTGTACTTTATGTAGGATTTGTCATATACAGTGTGTTTGCAGAGATAAGATTTTGTCTCATTTGCATTTATGTTTGACAAATATTGTATATAGGAGTATTGTACAAAGTGATATTGTCTTAATTAAAGATAAAGTGAATCTGAAGGGTCTCTCGTTTGTTTTTTTATTTGGTATTTGTGCAAAGGAAAAATGTGAAGCCTAGTTTGGTCAAAGAACACATATCATAGTCTAATTGTTTCAATAATTAAAGCTGAAAAAGAAAACACAATTGCAACCAAGCAGGTCTATTTTTGTAGACAGGACAGGCAATAACCCTTCTGCAATAAAATAAACATACCTGCCGGAATAGAGTTTTTTAACCTGTCCCCATTGCATCATGGATCTCCTGGGGGTCTGGCAAGCACAAGCTCCATGGACTGGGAGTGTCCTAACAAGCTGGCACCGAGCATGGTTGAGTGATTGCTGTTTTCTTGCATTTCTCTAAACTCTAAAAATGCTTACTGTTTCACTGACTTGTCTTGCAAGATTACTGGTAAGCTTTTACCTGTCAACTTCCCTCAAATAGATCGATACCTTGTTTCAACTAGAGGAAATCCCCAAATACTGAACCCCAGGACCTCACTGAATACATTGTCAAGCTCCTAAGGCTTACAAGCATCTTTCTTTCTTTTTATTGATATTTCTTTTGGCTTTCTATTTTCTGGGATTTACCAATAGTTCTAACTTTCACGATCCTTTCCAACGATAAGAACCGCAAGATGCATAAACGAGAGCTGTACATACAGCACCGTTCTGCTGTATGGAGAGGGGAGCGGGAGAGCGACGGAGTGGGACCCAGCTGCGCGCTCTCCCCCTTCCCTTGCATTATGATCGCTCATCATTCATCGTCCGTGAATCCGCCAGGATGGATCCACGGACGATGAACGACCTGGGCTGTACACACGCCAGATTCTCGCCCGATATCTGGCTGATGCCGATTATCGGACGAGAAAAATATGACGTGTGTACGCAGCTTAACTAATAGTTAGCTTTGCAGAGCATAATGTAAATAATTCAGCACTTACCTGATTAGGATGAGGTAATGGATGACAATGGAGGGAACCGGCCAGCAGATCTTTCTATCTGTCTACCCCTATATTTTCTACAAAGAAGATTAGAGTTGGTGACAGCTGAATATAAAGGTCGTCATATTCATCTGTAAAAAACAAAATCCGTGACTGGGAACTCACATTTTCTGCAGCGACGTCGAATGTAATTTCTCCATCCAGATCTTCAGATCAAACTATAACTCGCCGCGATTTCAGGAATAGGAGAGAGAGAGAGAGAGAGAGAGATTCCAATCTGTACTTACCTACTATATAGCGAAACCATATGAAAGGGATTGTGGTTGGAGGAATCAGTGGGGAAAGAAGACCCTGTTGAGCTGGTGTCCAGTCTGGCATCTAGAGCTGGGGACTGGGAGGAGGAGGCGGTGGGCTGTGAGAAGGAGTGTGGACGGCATTAGTTTCTGGCTACTAAAGTCAGGTACTGGGCAGGCAGCAGCATCATTTACAGCAGGAGGAGGAGACGGTGGGCTCTGAGACGGATCATGGACTGCATTAGTATCTTGCATCTATGGTTGGGTACTGGGAAGGCGGCAGCAGTAACAGGCAATAGGAGGTGTTGGTCCCTGGTACGGAGCGTGGACCACATTGGAGATTGAGGCCATAAACTCTATGGACAGTGTAGAAGCTGTATCTAATTGCGACATTAATGGATTAACGAAAATTACACATAAAAGGTAAAGTACTTGGTGGAATACGCAGAGAAATACATACATTTTTTTATCATTTGTGGATATCTAGCAAGTGCTATCCCAGTTAAATATATGTATTTGTCTCACATAAACATCGGATCGGAAAGAAATATCTATATTTTTGGGCGAGAAATACTAAATTTTTTATGGGTTTTAGGAAAGATATGAAGTGCTATCATAATAAAATATCTGTATTTTTTTACAGAAATACAGAAATTTTTATGTTTATTTTGATAGATAGCAAGTGTTATTAGAAATAATTCTCTGTATTTTTTTACAGAAATAAAAAAAAAATGCAGTTTCTTTTGATAGATAGCAAGTTGTATCAGAATTAATTATCTGCATTTTTACGGAAATAAAAAAAAAAAACAGTTTATTTTGATAGATAGCAAGTTGTATCAGAATTAATTCTCTGTATTTTTTTTTACAGAAATACAGAAAATTTTCTGTGTATTTTCATATATAGCAACTTGCTATCCATCAAAATAAACATAAAAATTTCTATATTTCTGTAAGAAAAATACAGCTAATTATTTCTGATACCACATGCTACCTATCAAAATAAATAGAAAAAAATCTGTGTTTCTGTAAAAATAAAATACAGATATTTATTTTTGATAGAACTTGCTATCCATCCAAATGAACAGAAAAATGTATGTATTTCTCTACTAAAAATACAAATGTCTTAATTATGATTCACACAGCTCCATTACAAGTGATATAGGCCTCAAAGTAGATAAAGGCAGAGGGCCCTGAGGGGGGTGCTCGGTAAAAAAA
>NW_027317404.1:0-15390 GCF_032062135.1 Pyxicephalus adspersus | reverse complement strand
GGCACAAAAATATATACTTTTATTTATTAATAAATGTAATTTCCATAATTATAAATCAGTAGACAGACAGTCACACTTTTGCTTGTACTAATAATATCTATAGCACATGGGCAGATACTAATGGCTTTCTGAACAGAAGAAGGCTGGAGAAGCCAATACATGATCCATCCAAAATATCAAATATATGCAAAATTAGCCTTTATCAAGGAGAATATTATTGGAAATATGCCTATATATCTTAACATATTTTCAGGAATAAAATATACATTCTTCTTGCACTCTTGAGCATACTTTGAACTTTGTGCCTGAGGTGAATTTTCTTTCTGTGACATTCACTTCTGACAGCTGTCCTACATCTTTCTGTTTAAAGTGGGGGTCTTGCTTCAAGCCACCCACATTTTTCAGTAATTAGTTGAAGCACTCAATAAGCTCTAACATGTTTTGTAAGTTTATATATTTCTTTACAGCAATTAAAACATTTTATCTCTTATTCCTATGACAGTACTGTTTATTTTGATTCTAATAATTTCTCATGTTGTATGTTTACAAAAACAATTTTAATCCTCAAAGACTTTACCAAAAAGTATTTTATGGTATAATTAGTGGCAAATAAAAACTTGAATCTGACATGCAGCAGGATTCTTGGGTGGAGAATGTTCCAGGTCCACATGTTTGAAGCATAACTCAGAACTTTTACTTTACAGGGAAGGGAAGACAACCCTTTTATGTAAAAAATTGTGTTTTTTAAGTGCAAAAGGTGCAGCACCTTTTCTTTTACGGTTATCAAAACAGAATGGGAATGCAGAGCCTGCCGGAATACTTATGCCACGAATCCCGGGAGGTTCTTGGCAGCTTGGATGACCGGGATCAGGGCATGTGCAGAAGGAGGCCTTTATCATTTTTTTCCCAATCTATGTCACTGATAGGGAGCCTCTGGCATTCTCGCGTAAATTTCCTCAAACTTCCGATGGGTCCGCAAAATTTCAGCAAACCTATTTCACGAAACCATCGGAAGATCAAGGAAATCATTACGATCCTAAGCACCAGAGGTAATTAATCTGAGAATTGACTGCGATCCCGGGGCACTAGAGGTTAATTAACCACTAGTTCCCCAAGATTGCAGTGGATTCCCAGGGCTGCATTCATTCATGCAGCCCTGGGAATCCTTCTGTTTGTGATCCCGGGGCACTAGAGGACCTCTAGTGCCCCAGGATCACAGTTGATTCTCAGGTCTGCATTTGTTAATGCAGCCCTGGGAATCCTGTGTGCAATCCTCGACACTAGAGGTTAATTAACCTCTAGTGCCCGGGGATCACAGTGGATTCTCAGCGCTTCATTCGTTCATGCAGCCCTGGGAATCCTGTGTGCAATCCCCGGCACTAGAGGTTAATTGTGGACAAGTCTACCCATTCAAAACCTTTAGTGCTCCCTGATTGGCTGAGGAAAGCTTTCCTTTCTTTTTAAGTATATGTTTCAATGTAAACAAATTTCACTTTATTTCCTAAAGTTGGTAAACATTCCTGTTGCAATCTGGCTCAATGCAGACACAATCCAGTTGCCAGTTTGCAAATATCATTATTAATAAATCTTCATTACCCAAATGATACCACAAAAATCACAGTACAAAAACATATTTTTTTGCTGATGTCCTTTAATAAATGTGGTTCCAGTAACTAGTTGCTCACCGACAGTGTTGTAAGAATATTATTTTAGCAACGAGGAAAGGAAATTTGAAAGCAACAACTCTCTACGATGATCTTCCTAAATGTAGTCATTTTAAAGTCAGGTCAGTTTAGGTAAATTCTCTTCTCTATTTGTAATGTCTTTGCAATATGCGGCAAATTTTGTACTTTTTTAATCA
The DNA here is from genome assembly GCF_032062135.1 of Pyxicephalus adspersus. Classification (NCBI taxonomy): domain Eukaryota; kingdom Metazoa; phylum Chordata; class Amphibia; order Anura; family Pyxicephalidae; genus Pyxicephalus; species Pyxicephalus adspersus. The sequence goes on along the minus strand of NW_027317404.1, from coordinate 13,529 downwards.
CTAAAAATAAAATGGCTAAACAAAATGTTCCAGGTTGTGCTAACTTTACATAAATGGATCACCTCATATGGCTCGTTTATATTGTATATAACCTATGTGAATAATTTATTCATTTAGACAAGACAGTCTTTATGCATAATTGATGTTAACATTCCTCTAACCTGTAATACAGTCAGGACAAGGCCAAAGAAGTTATGCAACAAATTTTAATCAAACCCTTTAACATGCAACTTCTGCAAAAAAATGCATATTCTGCTGAATGGCAATGCACTAATGCCAGCTGTAATTTCTAAAATACTAACAGTTAGCCAGGAGCCAGAAAAAAGTTTGCAGTGGAGAGCTTCAAAAAATAGGCTGATTCTTTAAATGTACTTTATGACAAAGTGGTTTTTGAAACACTCTTGTTCCTATAGAAATATGTGTTGAAAATGTAAGTTATTACATTTTCCTGTATCACATTTCCAGACCTTGCCTGTATTTCTTTTCTAAATACAGAAAAGCTCAGAATGAGCTAATTCTTGAACAAAAAATTAATATCATATGGAATAAATAAAAAAAGTAAAGCAATAGTCAATCTGCTTTACATAAAACGTTTAAACGACTAAGGTGTATCTTTAATCCTATATATGTTTATTTTATTATTCAAAAAATAGGGACTTTAGGAAGCTAAAAAACAACTTTTCAATTAAATAAAATATTTATTGATTAACATACCACATCAGTTGTACATACACAATAAAATCATATAAAAATCTCCCTGTATTCCTAATTGAGCTTTGTTCATTACTCGACGCGTTTCATGGAAACAGTCCACTTCATCAGGAGGACAACGATAAGAGAGCTATAACACATACACATTACCAATTGATATCTGTGTGACCAAAATTACAACCTACAAACAAAATTATTTTCTATACAAATCAAAATCTAATTTACAATTTAAGGTAGAATGGTCAGTTCCATGATTGTGTGATGCTCTCAGGCATTGGGTACGGACTATTATCCCTCCCAACTCTTCCCTTGCTGGCTCCGGGACTCCTATAACTAGCTTTTCACAGCCGACTGTTTACCAGACAAATACAGATTTCCTGAAGCTGTTTTAATAAAAACAAATGTGTTAGCCTGTGCGCTATATATACCGTAGGAACCTCCCTGCCAATCCATGGGACACCCTGTAACAGTGTTCACCTTTAATAATAGGTTAAGGCGCTTTCCACCCCATGGATAGAGGAGTTACCCAGTACAGATATATGTGATAAATACAAAGGAAACATAAATGGAAGGAATCTGATGCATTGCACTCTATAAAATAAGAAACTGATTTTTAAAAACAAATGATGTCAAATTTGTATCTTTTTTTAAACAAAGGAAGTTTAGATGAAACCATAGGTCTTCATAGATCAAAAGCATTATTTTAAAGCATGTCAGATGACCACACTGTTTTGTTCCGTGGTGATAATGCTTGATATATTATACAAGTAACTGTTGCCAAAAATGTAATGAGGTGAGAGCTGGGCCAGTGAAATTAGGTTACATGAGAAACTGATAAACAAGCTGATATGTCTGCATATATCTTAACACACTGGCCCTAATTTATTAAAGCCCTTCAAGGCAGGAGAGGATACATATTCATCAGTGAAGCTGGGTGATCCAGCAAACCTGGAATGGATCTGGTGCAGGATTCAAAACATTTGCTAGCAAATGACTTTAAAGTAATTCATTCCAGGTTTTCTGGATCATTCAGCTTTACTGCTGAAAGTGTATCCCCACCAGCCTTGGAGAGCTTTAATAAATCAGGCTCACTATGCGAGGGTTTAGCTTCAAATGACTCCAGGTGACAGCGTGTCTTTAGAGCTTCTGCCCATATTTATTGAACAAGAATAGCAAACAAAACTAAAACAGTCTTCCCACACAGGGGTGGCGTCAGCAACTTCACAGTCCTTTAAATTAAGTATAGCGTCCTGGCTAGCAAAAACAAATTGTACCAAAGCAAGGCTTCTCCCTTAGGACAAAACCCCAACACAGGTACTGCTGTTTAGTACCAGGTGTAGATAACCCTTTTATATAATAATTTTAAGTAGTTTTTTTTTTTACTCTAAATATTTTTTTTAAGAAAAGGAGAAGCCCCTCCCCTCGGCACTGCAGCGGTAAAGGCTGAATGGGAGTGCCGAGCCTCCTTCTGCGCATGCCCGGTCTCCTTTTCTTTCCTCATTTCCAGCATGCTACATCACCCAATCATGCGCCTGCACAGTGCAAGATCCGGTCAGGTAGCTAAAAGAAGGAAGAAGATGGTGGCCCCCGGCATTTCCTCCGCACTGGGGCGAAGGAGGATTCCAGAACGGTATGGGATCGAATCAAGGACGTTGCTGGAGGGATCTGTGGAAGAAAAGGTAAGTGGGAGTTTTTAATATTAAGTTTAGTTCTGCTTTAAGAGTTGCTAGTGATTTTACAGAAACAATGAAAAAAGAGAAATGAGATATTACCATATTAGACAATTAGTGTTTACTCAGTTAGTAAACCTACCAGCCTAATGATGCTTGCTTTACAAACCGTTTATTTGAATGAGTAATGCTAATCTGATGGTAATGAAATTCAAGGATACACAAAGATCGCTTTCATTGCATTCATGCCACAACAGCCACAGTCTCCAGAATCTTCAGGGAAAACTGAGCATGGAAAATATACCATTATTGTTTTTTGTGTATATACATTAGTATTTGTTTACAGATTGTCATTTTGAAGTCCGTATTTATTCACAATCAATTCTCAAGTGGCAAGACTTGGTTTCATTGCCTAGTTTTTCTATTGGTAGAATCCTATATTATTTTCTATGAGGCATCATTCTTTTCCTATAGCATTGTGCAGAACATTTTTAAAACACTAAACATACTTATAATGAGGGAGATAAATATTTTTTATAGCAAACACTGCTGCTTTGTTAAGCTGCTTACACACTTCCAATAATTATCGTTGGAAACGAACGACCGATCGGCTGAAAATTGTTCACAAAAAAGGTGATCAACCACGCCGACTAATGAGGGTTGTCGTTGGAAATGAACGACCGTCGCGGCGGATCTGATTGGCCGACGGTTGTTCACTATCTATCGTGTGTACGGTCGTTCAGTGATTGTGCATGTTTCTGCGGTACACGTTCTCCTTTACATGTCCCTCCCTGCATCGTTCAAACGATTGTATCTAGTGTGTGGACACTATTGGTGGTTTATATTTGAACAATCGTATCGTTACAGCATGTACAGAATTGTGCACAATATGATTGTTCAAATATAATCGTGCATAATCGTTGATCGGTCGTAATCGTTCATTTTCTAACAATAATTATTGGAAGTGTGTACCTAGCTTTAGAGTCAAAATGTATATTCCATTTTCTCTAATTGGTATTCCCCTGTGATTAATGTTTTTGTAGTTCCCTATTTAATGTACAGCGCTGCGTAATATGTTGGCGCTATATAAATCCTGTTTATTATTAATAATAATAATAATAATAATAATAATAATTGGTTTTTGTGCAATGAAATGTATGTATGAGAGTGCCACATTTACAGAAATGTTTATGATTGATTTAACACAAAAAACTATTGTATCTGCAAGCATTAGAATTCTTGGCATATTGCTATATAAATGTTTGCTTTTTTTACCTACAAAAGTTGTTTCTCTTGGTAACTACTCTTTTAGGTCCCCTGTTGCCTCTGACTGTTATTTTTCAAGTGCTATTGATTTAAAGGGGTGCTACTATATTTGTGCACTGGATCAATTTTTTGGTAGCTGGGAAGGATGGTACAAAGGGCAAACCACTCGAGCTGGTATGCAACATTTTGTACTTTGGTAACAGTGTATTCACCTAAAGCCCCTCCTTCTTACCAGCATTGTCCTCTGACATATTGAAACCAGCCTTACCCAGTGCGTATTCAGCATTCCTGGATAAATGCTGCCATGTCGTTTTGAAAATAGTATGTTTCGGAGACAGGGATGTTCATGGCAACTTTCCAGAAGATCAGGATGGCTAACCCCATACTATCTTCAGTTAGGCAAGGTTGCATATGAGAATGGCACTAACATAAGGTTTCTGTATGCCAGAAAAATGTTTACACATGTAGTTTGCCTGTCACATTTCCTCAATCTGGTGGTGTAGGGGCTCATTATAAAAATATCATGGCTTCCAGGAGGTCTTTCATCAGGCCAGAAAGGTTGATGGTCACTTTTAATGGCCATACCCAATCAATATTGTTTTTGCAGAAAGGCAGCTTCAACATCTCTTCCTGCCAACAAACTAATTTACTAAACACTCATATGCTGGAACCTAATGTTGGTCATTCCACAGTAGCATGCCATAAATTATTATTATTAACTTGTTTTTATATAGCGCTGACATATCACACAGCACTTTACAAAGTCCATAGTTTTTTCACTAATTGTCCATCAGAGGGGATCATAAACTAATGTCTTTATCATCATCTTTGTCATGTGTCATTTCCAAAGTTTCCTGCCATTTTTAAGGGGATGCCAATTAACTGCATGTTTTGGTCTGTTTGAGAACACCAGTGTGCCTAGTGGAAACCCAATCATGGATGAGATTAGTGATACAATTCCTCTTGCTTTCCTTCAGAAAACATCCCTTGGTCTGATTGACTGGACATGGGAGGTATGGCAGCAGGAAGATGGGAGGTATGGCTCAGCAGTAAGGGAGGGCATGTTGGGGGACAGGGAATACTCTTATGGATTTTTTGATATTCTGCTTCCCTTGTTGGTGGCCCAGAATATCAGGTTTACTATGCCTTTAATTGAATCCTGGCCAGATCCTCTGGCCAGAGTAATGTAGCCTTCTCACTAGCGTTCTTTAAAGTCCTGTTCCTGACCCTGTTCTGCTATTCTAGACCAGTTTGATCCTGATTTGGTATTTACCTGACCTGAGTTTGTTTGTAGCAAAGCTCTTATTATTTTTTTAATTATCTTTGGGCATCCTTGCAGTGTCTGAGTTTCTAAGCATGATTCTATGTTGTCACGTGTTCATATTTGCCTGTGCAGGTCATGACAATTACTGGATACATTTAACATAAAAATGTGGTTTAAAGCATTGATTTTAAGCAAGACTGCAGTCAAGATAAAAAAAACACACAAAACTTTTGTAAAAATATTAAATCTGAAGTTGTTTCCCACAGTACCTTATTCTGTCACCAAACGTCTCTAAAATATGGGGTTTAATCATAGCTAATGTCATACAACCCATTTCCTCTAAGCCCAAGCTGTCATGCACACACACCCAGCCTGTGATTGAACAATAAAGCAGTAGAATGACAATAATGAACTAATCTTAAATTAAATAAAACATTTGCTCTGACTATATACTTATATACGAGGGGGTGCTAAGAAGTTCCTGACTTTTAAAAAAGAACGCCATTACTTTTTTGGCCGATTTCTGGGTTTGGAGCTTTTTCGGCTGCGGGGACCCGCTGTGGCGTCATTCCTTTGACTGTTCCTTGGTTTTAGGATCATAGATGAGGAGCCAAGTTTAAGCCTCAGTCACTAACCCAGCCAAAAAGTCGTGTGCAGCTCCAAAATGGGGCAAAACGGCTTTGGATGCTTCAACTCCTTATTCTAATCACTGTTCAAACATTTTGGCACCCACTTCACTGAAAGCTTGCGCATGTCCAGGATAGTGGTGATAACAAACCCAACACGCTCCCGTGAAATGTCAAGTATCTGGGCTATCTTTTATGCAGATATCCGCCAGTCCTCAATAATCAGCTCATGGACAGCGTCGCAGGTTGCCGGGTCAGGTAAGGTTGAGGGTGTCCACTGCGGGTCTCATCTTCAACTGTGAAATGCCCAGTCTTGAAACGAGATATCCGGGTTTTGACAGTGCTGTAGGAAGGACACTTCTCCCCCAGTGATTGTGACATCTCAGTGTTAATGTCCTTTGCTGACTTTCCCTGGAGAAACAAAAACTTCATGACGGCCCATAGATCCAACAACGTGAAACTTGCTTGTGCCTCTGCCATCACAGCTTCTCACTAAAAGAAAAAAACAGTTTTAAGAATGACAAAGACCTGATATTTGCACAGTTACATACTAAGATATTAGGCTGTCATATGCCCCCACACTCATTTTTCTATTTCATCTGGAAGGGGGCAAAGCCAGGAACTTCTCAGCACCCCCTCGTATTATAACTGATTGCCTTGTCTCTTACTTGGGATTTTTGCTTTTTCTGAAACATACTAGTGGGTATTGCTTACCTGGTCCGCTGGGCCTGGTTTATGTTGGGGTCTGTTATTGCTGGCTATGACAAATGCTGTGGGCTAATATTGATCTTCATAACACTATCACGATAAGCCAAGCACTGTAAAGCAACACTTCCTTTATTGATAATGCCTATTTAAATCCATGCCCACAACCCAAAAGCATGCAGCAACCTTTTTTTTTCTTCTCGGCCCCTACAAGTGTCACTCCTAGTTCTTTACAATGTGATTTATCATTTATGCCCACTAACACCAGTTATAGAAAGTGACCTTTGCACTTGCTGCCTAGCAATTTAGCAGATTCTATAAAACGTAAAAAAATTGAACAGGATTGACAAAAAAGCAAAACTACATGGACATGCTTTGAATATTGGAGATTTTCTAATTTCAGGCTTATGTTAAGAGGAATGATTTTGTAAAAAGTGGTAATAAAAAGTGCTTATCCTATTAAGTTATTTTTAGGACAGCCAATGAAATTGTGGTCATTTGATGTTCTATTGAGATGCTGAATGGGGGATGAATTTTTCATGAATGTGTCATTGACTGACCTGTAACAAACGGGAAATTCAAATCATTTTGTATTGGATTCATAAATTTCCATGGTACAAAAATGTAACACTTTTTGCATGGAAATACAGACAGAATTAGAATGCTTGGGGGGGTTAACTAACATCAATGTGGTTGCCAAGCCTGTGTGTTATATGTATTAGTAAGGAGGAAGGCCGGAAGAAAAGAAATGGCAAAGAAAGGCTTTTTTGGCAAGAAGAACAAAAATCATTTACTTATGTAAGCATATAGTAGTATAGAATCGTATAGAATAAACACAATAGTATACCAGTCATAGAATGGTTATCTAGCTTCATATTTCCTCAATATGATAGTGACTGTTTGGAACTATGACACGTTTCGCCAGTATGGCTTCCTCAGGGTCGTTTTATGTAGATCAGATATTATATAGCAAATCGATCATTTCATAAGGTGAAAACTTTGATTATTCAAATGAAGTTGCATAGGATGGCAAGAAGATGTGGGGTGATTTTGATCATATTAGTAATTATTAAAAAGAGATATATTAAGTGTTTTTTTTTTACCCCTTTTGAGAAGTACACAAAAGGTATCTCAGATTTGAAGGTATAGGAGTATAGAAGTCCAATAGTTCTATTCTGGTTTAATGTAAGTTATTGATGTTAATGATACACTAGTAAAGTGTGAGGATCCAGGAATATTATTCCGGTCATATAGGTGTTAATGTAATAAAAATGATATACTTTGCTTGGTTTTTAGATTCGATTGGATTGGATAGGTATTAGAACGCAAGGGAGCTTGCCGTCTGTTTCACAACAGCATTAATTTCACTTTTTTCTGTTTACACAATTTATTATCATTGTTGTTCCCTTTTTGGTATAATGCACGGTGACAAAAGCACTAGCTATGTGGTTATTAGCATCCCTTTGGGTAGATGCACTTGAGACCCCTTGCTCCCCTATATCAAATAAGTTAACTACCACTTGGTTAGGCCCTCTGTCAGGTTCTTATTGTTGTCTTTGTCCTCATTGGCGAGATTTGCCCCTATATTATCTGTTGATTTTTTGGCTAAGGAAAAAAGTACGAAGAAATGCACAGCTTACAAGTTACAGGGATAGCACAAAGAGAAGGGGATTTTTATCATTTGGATCAACTGTTTGGGATGGTTGCTTCCCTTATTCCCCTTTCTCATTGTGTATCAGTGGCAGAAAGGAAAATTCCAGTTTTGCATTCTTTTGATTTTCTGTTTTTTCGCAAAAAGCCACAATTTAAAATGTACAAATTAGTGTTATTTATTTATTGAAAATATTGATTCCACTGTATATTTATTAAAAATGCAATTATGATAAACATTTACACAGCTATTATGTAACAGAAAAAAATTGTAAGCATCAGCTTTTATTTATACAGGTCCTTCTCTGGAAATATATTGTTTCATAGTGGACTTTTACTTAGCAAGGCTGCAAATGAATAATAGTGGCACAAAAATATATACTTTTATTTATTAATAAATGTAATTTCCATAATTATAAATCAGTAGACAGACAGTCACACTTTTGCTTGTACTAATAATATCTATAGCACATGGGCAGATACTAATGGCTTTCTGAACAGAAGAAGGCTGGAGAAGCCAATACATGATCCATCCAAAATATCAAATATATGCAAAATTAGCCTTTATCAAGGAGAATATTATTGGAAATATGCCTATATATCTTAACATATTTTCAGGAATAAAATATACATTCTTCTTGCACTCTTGAGCATACTTTGAACTTTGTGCCTGAGGTGAATTTTCTTTCTGTGACATTCACTTCTGACAGCTGTCCTACATCTTTCTGTTTAAAGTGGGGGTCTTGCTTCAAGCCACCCACATTTTTCAGTAATTAGTTGAAGCACTCAATAAGCTCTAACATGTTTTGTAAGTTTATATATTTCTTTACAGCAATTAAAACATTTTATCTCTTATTCCTATGACAGTACTGTTTATTTTGATTCTAATAATTTCTCATGTTGTATGTTTACAAAAACAATTTTAATCCTCAAAGACTTTACCAAAAAGTATTTTATGGTATAATTAGTGGCAAATAAAAACTTGAATCTGACATGCAGCAGGATTCTTGGGTGGAGAATGTTCCAGGTCCACATGTTTGAAGCATAACTCAGAACTTTTACTTTACAGGGAAGGGAAGACAACCCTTTTATGTAAAAAATTGTGTTTTTTAAGTGCAAAAGGTGCAGCACCTTTTCTTTTACGGTTATCAAAACAGAATGGGAATGCAGAGCCTGCCGGAATACTTATGCCACGAATCCCGGGAGGTTCTTGGCAGCTTGGATGACCGGGATCAGGGCATGTGCAGAAGGAGGCCTTTATCATTTTTTTCCCAATCTATGTCACTGATAGGGAGCCTCTGGCATTCTCGCGTAAATTTCCTCAAACTTCCGATGGGTCCGCAAAATTTCAGCAAACCTATTTCACGAAACCATCGGAAGATCAAGGAAATCATTACGATCCTAAGCACCAGAGGTAATTAATCTGAGAATTGACTGCGATCCCGGGGCACTAGAGGTTAATTAACCACTAGTTCCCCAAGATTGCAGTGGATTCCCAGGGCTGCATTCATTCATGCAGCCCTGGGAATCCTTCTGTTTGTGATCCCGGGGCACTAGAGGACCTCTAGTGCCCCAGGATCACAGTTGATTCTCAGGTCTGCATTTGTTAATGCAGCCCTGGGAATCCTGTGTGCAATCCTCGACACTAGAGGTTAATTAACCTCTAGTGCCCGGGGATCACAGTGGATTCTCAGCGCTTCATTCGTTCATGCAGCCCTGGGAATCCTGTGTGCAATCCCCGGCACTAGAGGTTAATTGTGGACAAGTCTACCCATTCAAAACCTTTAGTGCTCCCTGATTGGCTGAGGAAAGCTTTCCTTTCTTTTTAAGTATATGTTTCAATGTAAACAAATTTCACTTTATTTCCTAAAGTTGGTAAACATTCCTGTTGCAATCTGGCTCAATGCAGACACAATCCAGTTGCCAGTTTGCAAATATCATTATTAATAAATCTTCATTACCCAAATGATACCACAAAAATCACAGTACAAAAACATATTTTTTTGCTGATGTCCTTTAATAAATGTGGTTCCAGTAACTAGTTGCTCACCGACAGTGTTGTAAGAATATTATTTTAGCAACGAGGAAAGGAAATTTGAAAGCAACAACTCTCTACGATGATCTTCCTAAATGTAGTCATTTTAAAGTCAGGTCAGTTTAGGTAAATTCTCTTCTCTATTTGTAATGTCTTTGCAATATGCGGCAAATTTTGTACTTTTTTAATCACTAAAAATAAAATGGCTAAACAAAATGTTCCAGGTTGTGCTAACTTTACATAAATGGATCACCTCATATGGCTCGTTTATATTGTATATAACCTATGTGAATAATTTATTCATTTAGACAAGACAGTCTTTATGCATAATTGATGTTAACATTCCTCTAACCTGTAATACAGTCAGGACAAGGCCAAAGAAGTTATGCAACAAATTTTAATCAAACCCTTTAACATGCAACTTCTGCAAAAAAATGCATATTCTGCTGAATGGCAATGCACTAATGCCAGCTGTAATTTCTAAAATACTAACAGTTAGCCAGGAGCCAGAAAAAAGTTTGCAGTGGAGAGCTTCAAAAAATAGGCTGATTCTTTAAATGTACTTTATGACAAAGTGGTTTTTGAAACACTCTTGTTCCTATAGAAATATGTGTTGAAAATGTAAGTTATTACATTTTCCTGTATCACATTTCCAGACCTTGCCTGTATTTCTTTTCTAAATACAGAAAAGCTCAGAATGAGCTAATTCTTGAACAAAAAATTAATATCATATGGAATAAATAAAAAAAGTAAAGCAATAGTCAATCTGCTTTACATAAAACGTTTAAACGACTAAGGTGTATCTTTAATCCTATATATGTTTATTTTATTATTCAAAAAATAGGGACTTTAGGAAGCTAAAAAACAACTTTTCAATTAAATAAAATATTTATTGATTAACATACCACATCAGTTGTACATACACAATAAAATCATATAAAAATCTCCCTGTATTCCTAATTGAGCTTTGTTCATTACTCGACGCGTTTCATGGAAACAGTCCACTTCATCAGGAGGACAACGATAAGAGAGCTATAACACATACACATTACCAATTGATATCTGTGTGACCAAAATTACAACCTACAAACAAAATTATTTTCTATACAAATCAAAATCTAATTTACAATTTAAGGTAGAATGGTCAGTTCCATGATTGTGTGATGCTCTCAGGCATTGGGTACGGACTATTATCCCTCCCAACTCTTCCCTTGCTGGCTCCGGGACTCCTATAACTAGCTTTTCACAGCCGACTGTTTACCAGACAAATACAGATTTCCTGAAGCTGTTTTAATAAAAACAAATGTGTTAGCCTGTGCGCTATATATACCGTAGGAACCTCCCTGCCAATCCATGGGACACCCTGTAACAGTGTTCACCTTTAATAATAGGTTAAGGCGCTTTCCACCCCATGGATAGAGGAGTTACCCAGTACAGATATATGTGATAAATACAAAGGAAACATAAATGGAAGGAATCTGATGCATTGCACTCTATAAAATAAGAAACTGATTTTTAAAAACAAATGATGTCAAATTTGTATCTTTTTTTAAACAAAGGAAGTTTAGATGAAACCATAGGTCTTCATAGATCAAAAGCATTATTTTAAAGCATGTCAGATGACCACACTGTTTTGTTCCGTGGTGATAATGCTTGATATATTATACAAGTAACTGTTGCCAAAAATGTAATGAGGTGAGAGCTGGGCCAGTGAAATTAGGTTACATGAGAAACTGATAAACAAGCTGATATGTCTGCATATATCTTAACACACTGGCCCTAATTTATTAAAGCCCTTCAAGGCAGGAGAGGATACATATTCATCAGTGAAGCTGGGTGATCCAGCAAACCTGGAATGGATCTGGTGCAGGATTCAAAACATTTGCTAGCAAATGACTTTAAAGTAATTCATTCCAGGTTTTCTGGATCATTCAGCTTTACTGCTGAAAGTGTATCCCCACCAGCCTTGGAGAGCTTTAATAAATCAGGCTCACTATGCGAGGGTTTAGCTTCAAATGACTCCAGGTGACAGCGTGTCTTTAGAGCTTCTGCCCATATTTATTGAACAAGAATAGCAAACAAAACTAAAACAGTCTTCCCACACAGGGGTGGCGTCAGCAACTTCACAGTCCTTTAAATTAAGTATAGCGTCCTGGCTAGCAAAAACAAATTGTACCAAAGCAAGGCTTCTCCCTTAGGACAAAACCCCAACACAGGTACTGCTGTTTAGTACCAGGTGTAGATAACCCTTTTATATAATAATTTTAAGTAGTTTTTTTTTTTACTCTAAATATTTTTTTTAAGAAAAGGAGAAGCCCCTCCCCTCGGCACTGCAGCGGTAAAGGCTGAATGGGAGTGCCGAGCCTCCTTCTGCGCATGCCCGGTCTCCTTTTCTTTCCTCATTTCCAGCATGCTACATCACCCAATCATGCGCCTGCACAGTGCAAGATCCGGTCAGGTAGCTAAAAGAAGGAAGAAGATGGTGGCCCCCGGCATTTCCTCCGCACTGGGGCGAAGGAGGATTCCAGAACGGTATGGGATCGAATCAAGGACGTTGCTGGAGGGATCTGTGGAAGAAAAGGTAAGTGGGAGTTTTTAATATTAAGTTTAGTTCTGCTTTAAGAGTTGCTAGTGATTTTACAGAAACAATGAAAAAAGAGAAATGAGATATTACCATATTAGACAATTAGTGTTTACTCAGTTAGTAAACCTACCAGCCTAATGATGCTTGCTTTACAAACCGTTTATTTGAATGAGTAATGCTAATCTGATGGTAATGAAATTCAAGGATACACAAAGATCGCTTTCATTGCATTCATGCCACAACAGCCACAGTCTCCAGAATCTTCAGGGAAAACTGAGCATGGAAAATATACCATTATTGTTTTTTGTGTATATACATTAGTATTTGTTTACAGATTGTCATTTTGAAGTCCGTATTTATTCACAATCAATTCTCAAGTGGCAAGACTTGGTTTCATTGCCTAGTTTTTCTATTGGTAGAATCCTATATTATTTTCTATGAGGCATCATTCTTTTCCTATAGCATTGTGCAGAACATTTTTAAAACACTAAACATACTTATAATGAGGGAGATAAATATTTTTTATAGCAAACACTGCTGCTTTGTTAAGCTGCTTACACACTTCCAATAATTATCGTTGGAAACGAACGACCGATCGGCTGAAAATTGTTCACAAAAAAGGTGATCAACCACGCCGACTAATGAGGGTTGTCGTTGGAAATGAACGACCGTCGCGGCGGATCTGATTGGCCGACGGTTGTTCACTATCTATCGTGTGTACGGTCGTTCAGTGATTGTGCATGTTTCTGCGGTACACGTTCTCCTTTACATGTCCCTCCCTGCATCGTTCAAACGATTGTATCTAGTGTGTGGACACTATTGGTGGTTTATATTTGAACAATCGTATCGTTACAGCATGTACAGAATTGTGCACAATATGATTGTTCAAATATAATCGTGCATAATCGTTGATCGGTCGTAATCGTTCATTTTCTAACAATAATTATTGGAAGTGTGTACCTAGCTTTAGAGTCAAAATGTATATTCCATTTTCTCTAATTGGTATTCCCCTGTGATT